>NW_026057576.1:5989845-5993172 GCF_023721935.1 Panthera uncia | reverse complement strand
CTGTCTCTCTCTGTCCCAAAAATAAATAAAAAACGTTGAAAAAATAAATAAATAAATAAATAAATACACATTAAAAAAAAATTTTTTTTTTAAATCTCTCTTTAAGGATGCCCGACTTAGCACACATGAAATGTAAAAGTCCGGGTGAGGAACTGGGTTGCAGGGGCTGGTCAAGCTCTGGTTAGTATCAACGGGCTGGCTGGCAGAGAAAGCATTGTTCTGGAATGGGAAGCAAGGGTGTTCTTTAGGGATAGGAATGTGCTGGGAGAAATTCCTTCTAAGCCGGGTGTGAAGAAGTTGCTGGAGCAAGCACCCTTGACCTCCTCAGTGCATCGGCCTCAGAGGCAGGGAGCGCTCTGATTTCCCCCAGAACAGCAAAGTCATCTGTGTCCAAAAGGGAAGAGGAAAGAAAGAAAGAGAAAACCACTGATTTAAAGAGGGCAGTGGAGATTTTCACTGTGCGCGAAGGATATTTTCAGCACATCTGGGCGGGATTCGAAACTTACCAACGGCTTAATGTAGGATTCTCATGCCTCCTAGGGATGTTTTATTGTGTTACTTCCAAGTTTTTTTTTGTTTTGTTTTGTTTTGTTTAATCACTTTGTTTCCAATTTGTATCCTTGGGGACAGAACAAAAATGCTTTTCTGAATCACAGGAAATGCTTCAAGCTGGGTACAATTTGGTATTAACTGAGGATATTCAGGAGGCACGAAGGAACTTAACACTTTTTCATGGATTCTAAAACAGGATCCAAAGTAGCAAATGTTATTTTTCCCCCCTAACTTAATAAAGTGACAGAACAAGTTAAGTTATTAAAGATGTGACACCCCACCAGGATTCCACAGTAGTGAGGTAAATTGAATTACTCTTTCTAAATGATACAGCAGGGGGAAATGAAAGCATTATTGTTACTATGCTAAGAACAAATGAAGAAAATACGATTAGTTTTGTTCACTCCTTAACACTTTTTTTTAAAAGTCATTTTGACCGAAGGAATTCTTTAATCCTAGATTTCTTCACAGATACAACCATTTGCCATCTAAATTGCCTCACAAGTGTGTGTGGCTTAGGGGATACCTGCAATCTGGCGGGGGGGGGGGGGGGGGGGGAGATCAGGATAGTGATGTTAAAGATAACATTTCCCTCTGAAAAATTCTGGTATTCCGAAATCTCAGAGAAAATAAACCTGAAAACATGAAAAGAAAAATGAACGCACTCACCTAGCCCAAACCTGTGTTCATGAATATTGTAGTACTTTAATTAGTCATGTGGGTTCTGGTGGAATATTCAGAAAATGGGTGAACACAGTCTTCTAATATTTGGTTCTCTGAATTAATTTCTACCCCCCAACAAGGGAAAATGCTTGGAAATAGTCTAGAGTGCTTATGATATTAGTACTTAGGAAGAAAATGATGGTGAAAATTATTGTTTATGCCCAAATATAAAGCGAGATGGTTTTTCAATATTATCACTCAAAAGAGAAGGAATCATCTGATAAGCAACATCTTATAAAGATTTTCCAAGGAGGACCTGGATCCAAAACAGGGTTGTATCATCAATAGATGAATGGATAAAGATGTGGTGTGTGTGTGTGTGTGTGTGTGTGTGTGTGTGTGTATAATGGGATGTCATTTGGCCATAAAAAAGAATGAGATCTTACCATTTGCAATAACATGGATGGACCTAGAAGGTATTATGATAAGTGAAGTAAGTTAGAGAAAGAGAAATATCACATATGATTTAACTCACATGTAGAATCTAAAAAACAAAACAAAACAAATGAACAAACAAAAAAGCAGAAACAGACCTATAAATACAGAGAACAGACTGATGTTTGCCAGGGGTGGGGGGATGGGCAAAATGGGTGAAGGGGAGTGGGAGGTACAGGCTTCCAGTTATGGAATGAATAAGTCAGGAAGATGAAATGCACAACATAGGGAACGTAGTCTATGACATTGGAGTACTGTTGTATGGGATGCCTGGTACCTACACTTGTCCTAAGTACGGCATAAAGTGTACCATTGTCAAATCACTACGTCTAACAACTGAAACTAATGTAACATTGTGTGTTAACTATACTCAATTTAAAAAAATTGGTAAAGAAAATAAAATAGAAGTGCCAGATTTAGCCAATAAAAGTCTGTATTTTTATTTCAGGTGGACATTCTGTATGACCAGTTAAATTGGAATTTCAGACAAATACCTTTTTTTTGGTAATGCATGTAGGTTTCATACAATATTTGGGGCAATTTATACTAAAATTTACTGTTTATCTAAAATTCAAATTTAAGTGGACACCTGTATTTTTTATCTTGCAACTCTAGTTTAAAATGATCTCGGGGCGCCTGGGTGGCTCAGTCGGTTAAGCGTCCGACTTCAGCTCAGGTCACGATCTCGCGGTCCGTGAGTTCAAGCCCCGCATCGGGCTCTGGGCTGATGGCTCAGAGCCTGGAGCCTGCTTCCGATTCTGTGTCTCCCTCTCTCTCTGTCCCTCCCCCATTCATGCTCTGTCTCTCTCTGTCTCAAAAATAAATAAACGTTAAAAAAATATTAAAATGATCTTAAAATGCTAGTTTGGGATGATTAGAGAGGTCACCTGATGGAATGGATTTTTAAAAACAGAGACAAAGCAATTGACCAAGTTTAGTATTTAGTGATTACCTTTGGGGGTCTGACACACCCAGTTAGAATTATTGGATATACTGTAAATAAGTCTTATAAAAATCACTTACAAAAGCCACAAAGTATTTTGCATGTGGTGACTGCTGAATGAAAACAAACAAACAAATAAACAAAAACAAGTGCCAGACAAGCCATTTCCCGTGATGTGAATGAATACTTGTGGCCCGGGGAAAATTTCCAGTGAGAGTGATATACATAAAAAAGAAAAAAAAATGCTGTATCTCATACAATTTCAAGTGACATAAAAATGCTGTTTAGATAACTTAAAAAGAAATTATAGCAGTGACAAAATTGCTCATCAAGTCAAAGATGCATATGAGAGAATGGATAATTTCCTTCTAGTGAGAAGAGGCAATATTCTAAAATAATGTTAGTTTATGTAATGTGTACTTTTAAATATTTGTAACTACATTGAACTTTATATGTAGTTAATTCCATCTCCATCTCTTAAAGGATATCTATGTCTGTCTGTCTATTGTCTGTCTGCCTGCCTATCTATCATCTATCTTTCTATCTGTCTCTATCATCTATCTATCTATCTATCTATCTATCTATCTATCTATCTACCATCTATCTCTATCATCTATCTATCTATCTATCTATCTACCATCTATCTCTATCATCTATCTATCTATCTATCTATC
>NW_026057576.1:5726074-5989835 GCF_023721935.1 Panthera uncia | reverse complement strand
ATCTATCTACCATCTATCTCTATCATCTATCTATCTATCTATCTATCCTTTTCTTTTTTTCATCTTCTCATTGGGAAACCAGAGGATCACATTATATACCAGATTGCCAAACCAGATGTTTGGACACGTACACAAGTTTTAGGAAAATGTATTGACTGTCTTGTCAATATCGAACTCACTTAAATCACAATTCTAATAAATCTTGTGAATCTGCTCAATGTTTTCTCCATCTACCAAACTGTCTCTAGCTGTGACTTCTGCTTCCAGCCACGATGGAACAATAGGACCAGATTTGCCCTTCCTCCTTAAACAAATTTTTAAAATTTAAGTTTATTTATTTATTTACTTTCTTATTTATCTTAATATAATTTACTGTCAAATTGGCTTACCTACCATACCCAGTGCTCATCCCAACAAGGGCCCTCCTCAATGCCCATTAATTGTATTTATTTTGAGACAGCAAGAGAGAGCAGGGGAGGGGCAGAGAGAGAGAGGGAGAGAATCCCAAGCAGCCTCCGTGCTGTCAGCACAGAGCCTAACGTAGGGCTCGAACCGAAGAACCGTTAGAGACCCCTCCTCCTTAGACAATTTGAAAATTGGACCAAATATATTTAAAAATGTGTTTTTCAGACATCAGATAACAGGCAGCACAAAGCGAGTTTTACTCTTGCGTGAGCTTACTGCTTGAAAGCAGTTTCCAACACAAGAAAGGGAGCTCCAAATACAGTCTATTGGCGTTGGTGTGTGTTAAGCAGATAGAACCTGCACTGCATAGAAGCTAAGGTGGCTACAGGGGCGCTTGTGTGGCTCAGTCGGTTGAGCATTTGACTCTTGATTTCGGCTCAGGTCTTGGTCCCAGGGTTGTGGGTCGAGCCCCATGTCAGGTTCTGTGCTGAGCAATGGAGCAGAATGGGGTTCAGAATTGCTGAGCAATGGGGTTCTCTTTCCCACTCTCTCTCTCTTTCCCTCTGCCCCCCCCCCTCCACTCTCTCGTGCTAGCCCTCTCTCTCTAAAATAAAATAAAATAAAATAAAATACACGTAGAAGCTAAGGTGGCCAGAATTTCAGGGCCATGTATTGGAGCAGGGGACTGCACAGAGAGAGGGAGCTTGGGAGATCTGCAGAGGAGTCCCTTCAAATCTTTTGCTGAGTACTGATCTGGGCATGCATGAGAGAACATTACCTGAGGTCAGAGAAAACCATTTCCAGGAACTTACGCAGGGCTGAGAAGAGTCTATCTTCCTACCAATCAGAGTGGTTGCTGAGGCATCTGGCAGAATTCTCAGGACATTTCTTTAGTATCACTACTTAGTTAGCCCCAGGCACAGTTCTGGACCTGATATACAAGCTTAAAAGCAAGCATCAAAAAGATCCAGTTAATTTAATAGTATGCCAGAACAAATCCAACACTAAACAAATATAACCAGATCTAGTAACCAACAAAGGAAAATTCACAATATCAGCATCCAATAAAAAAAAAAAAAAACAGGTTAAGAAATTTAAAAAACACTCTCATTTATAATTGCATCAAAAAGGAATAAAATACCCAGGAATAAATTTAACCGAGGAAGAGAAAAGACCTATACACTGGAAACTATAACACTGATGAAAGAAATCGAAGATAACACAAATAAATGGCAAGATAGTCCATGTTGGTTAAATGGAAGAATTGACATTGCTAAAATACCCAAAGTACCCAAGCAATCTACAGATTAATGCAATCCCTATCAAAATTCCAATGGCACTTTTCGCAGAAATAGAAAAGACGATCCTAAAATATGCATGGAACCGCAAAAGACCCCAAAACGCAACGCGGTCCTGATGAAGAACAACAGAGATGACACCACACTTCCATGACTTCAGTCTACACTACAAACTCACAGTAAAACAGTTATGGTACTGGAGGGAGAAGGGGACCACGAGAGGAGTCCAGCGTAGTTTGGTATTAGGAAAAGTCCTTGATTAAATCAGAGACGATTGTTCGTTATCTATTTTTGCCTATGTATAGCATATATTCCACCAATGAAGAAACTCAACTGGGAAGCCAATTACTGCCTATCAAGTGGATTTTAGGGTCTATTAAGCCAGCCTCAGTTTTTACATCCATTAGCACTGTTGAGTATGCTTTCAACAGACATTATCAATAACCGGTAAAATACAAATTCTCTTTGTACTTTGTAACTTAAGTGGAAAAACACACCTAAGAAATGACTTTATTTGTACACAAAACGGTCCTCACTGGCCTTCCACGAGCTTACCAATTTCATCTGTGGCCATTGCTGCCCAGGACACGTTTAGTGCTCTGAACAGAGTGGCCACGTCACCGTGGGTGACCACCTTAGACTTATTCCTTTCTCTGGGGCCTGGATGCTGCAGTAATCTGACTTTACCACACAGCCGACTGACTTTGCAGGGCATGATCTCTCCAAACTTCATTTTGTCTCATTTGTACACTGAGACAAGCACATTTGTACTTAATTCTCCAAATGGTAGGCAGGCAGTGTTACTTTAGGGTCAAGCTGAGGTAACAAAGTTAATCAGGCAACTCTGAACAGTGATGGAGCTTGCTCTCCACAGCACCTTTACGCATTTCGGTGATTCACTGAAAGTGTCATAGTTACCACTACAATTCGTTTTCTGTAAGTTTTTTTTTTTTTTAACGTTTTATTCATTTTTGAGAGAGCACAAGCAGGGGAGGGGCAGAGAGAGGGGGACAGAGGATACGAAGCGGGCTTTGCGCAGACAGCGGAGAGCCCGATGTGGGGCTTGAACTCACGAACTGTGAGATCGTGACCTGAGCCGAAGTCGGATGCTCAACCGACTGAGCCACCCAGGCGCCCTGTTACTACAATTCTTAATATTTACAGAGCTTGGAAGAGAACGACTCGACCAAAGCCCTAGGTCCCAAACTCGCGTTCTTTCTGATGCTTTTCACCGACAGTCTCCCCACCCAACCCCCGACATCTTTCCCACTGTACTTTCTCTTCTCAAAAGAGAAATAGTTATGGTTCTTAACCTTCCGTTTAGTGCTTGATCCAATAATGGCTTCCATTGCTTTATTTCCCATACGTGTATCCTGCCTCCTCAACTAAATTAAATTCCATGAGTATTTGAGGATAGGGATTGTGGTTTGTTTCAGTTCTGTTTGGCCACAGGCCCTAACAGCCTCTCTGAGATCCTAAGTGCTCAGTAAATGTGGATTCAGTGCCATTGCTCCCTCAAAACACATTCAGGTTATGAGAAAATTCACAGCTGTCCCTAAGTGAGATGAGGAGAATTAATTGTTCAGTAAAGAGCAGGAGCCCCTCACCTTCCCTGGATTTAAGAAAGAAAAAAACCTTCATGATGCGTTATTGAAATCGGAGTTACCTTTAACTATTTCAGCCCTGGAATTATGGACGTCAAGAATCCTGCTTACGTTCATGTAACTGCTCTACGTTCATTTGGGAAGGGCTAGGAGACATCTGGTCGTGACGTGACCCCCAAAGTTCAACTTACCTGCTAGAAGTAGGTCATATTGTAAGTCTTCAGAAAAATCATATCTCCATATAGAGAGAATGCTAATTATAGCTAACATTTAATGAACGCTTACAGGCGAGGCGTGTGCTCAGCGCTTTATGCATGACGGCATCTTAAGCAGACTGACTTTAAGACATCACTTACAAATTGCCAATTGAAAGTGTACAGTTTCAGGAGTTTTGCAAAATGTATACCTGTACCATCATTACAACTAAGAGTCTACTGAACCTCCATTTTTACTGCTGAGTAACATACCCTACTTCATGGAGATACTAGTTCGTTTCTCTATTCATCTGTTGGTAGACATCCATTTTGGTGCTATAATAAAGGCGCTTTGAACATTGTGTGGACATGTTTTCATTTCTCTCCGGTAAATACACGAGAGTGCAATTGCCGGGTCCCCTGGGAAATAGGTATAATTTTATAAGCAATTGTCAAATTGTTTTCCAGGGTGGCTGTTCTATTGGATATTGCTACTAATAATGTAGGACAGTTCCAGCCACTCCCCGTCCTTGCCAACGCTGGATATTGTTGGTCCTTTTCTTCCCCTCTTGTCTTCTACTATGGTAGAGTTTATGCAAAGCCACTAAAATTCACCTGAACGATTCTGCCAGTTTTTAAACAAATGTTTACTTATTTTTGAGGGAGAGAGAGCAAGAGTGTACGAGCAGGGGGAGGGCAGAGAGAAGGGGAACAGAGAATCCCCAGCAAGCTCCCCGCTAGCAGCGCAGAGCCTGACATGGGGCTTGAACCCACCAACTGTGAGATCATGGCCCGAACCAAAATCAAGAGTCAGACGCTTAACTGACTGAGCCACCCAGGTGCCCCAATTCTGTGAGTTTTGACGTTTACGGTTGTGTAGCCAAGACAAAGATCAGGGTATAGAAGTTTCATCACCCAAAAACATACCAACATGTTCTTATTTCACGGATCCCTCTTCTCCCTCCTGCCCCTGGCAACTAGTGGTCTTTCTGTTCTTATAATTTTGCTTTTTCCAGAATGCCATAGAAATGAGATCGCACAGTATGGACTTCCTTCATTTAGCATCACGAGCTGAGAATCATTCACGTTATGTGTATCAGCAACGCACTTTCCATTTCACTGCATGGGAAATTCACCATTTTATGGCATGTGTTTTGGTCAATGTATGGATAGGTTTCCACCTTTTAGCAATTACAGATAAAGCCCCTGCAAGATTTGTGCGCAGGTTTTTGTGGGAACATGCTCTCGCTTCACTCGGGACGGCTAAGTTGTAGGACAAGGGTGTGTTGAACTTTAAAAAGAAACTGTTCACCTTTTCTAAAACGACGGGGTCACTTGGCATTCCCACTAGTGACGTGAGAGTTCCAGTTGCCCCGCATCTTCACGTACGTGGTACTCCGTTATTTTTTAATTTTAGCCTTTTTAATAGGTGTGTAGTAGGATCTCATTGTGGTTTTAATTTGCAGTTCCCTAATGGGCAGTGTTGTTGAGAATCTCTCCATGAGCTTATCTGCCATCTGTTTATCTTCTTTGGCGAAATGTTTATTCACATCTTTTGCCCATAAAAAAATTGCTGTTTTGTTGTTTTTTTTTTTTAATTACTGAGTTTTAAGGGTTCTTTGTTTCCAGAGACAAGTTCTCGCGGGACTTGCAAATATCTTCTCCCAGTCAGTGTTTGTCTTCTGTTCTCGTAACAGTCTGTCAAAGGGCAGAAGTTCTTAATCGTGATAGAGTCTAACTTAGTCAATCTTTTCTTCTCTGCATCGTGCATTTGGTATTATATCTAAGAAATTTTTGCTTAACACGAGGCCACAGAGGTTTTTCCTACATTTTATTCTACAGGTTTCATATTTAGATTTAGGTCTATGATCCATTTTGAGTTCATATCTGTATGGAGTTCAAGGTCTGAATTAAGGCTCTGCTCGCTTGGTTTTGCATAAGGATATCGAATTGCTCCGGCATCATTTGCTGAAGAGACGATCCTTTCTCTGCTAAAATGCTTTCGCCCTTCTTTGGAAAATCAATCGCCCTTCTGTGTGTCAGTACCTTTCTGGACTCATCATGTTCTACTGATTTATAAGACTATTCTTTCTCCAATATCACAATGTCTTGATCATTGTGGGTTTAGATGTCTTTTTTTTTTTTTTAATTATTCTTTTATTTCTGGGAGAAAGAGTGTGAGCGGGGGAGGGGCAGAGAGAGGGAGACAGAGGGTCCGAAGCAAGGCCTGTGCTGTCAGTGCAGGGGCCGATGCGAGGCTCGAACTCACTAACTGTGGGACCACGGCCTGAGCAGAAGTGCGATGCTTCACTGACCGAGCCACCCAGGCGCCCCTAGGTCTAGCTAAGGCTTAAAATCACATAATGCATCTTCTATGCACTCCTTCATTCTAGTGCTTTTCCCTCTCCATACATTTTAGAAAAAGTGTATTGATGTCTACAAACATCCTCCTGAAAAAACACATAACCTCCTGAGTGTGACTGACTCAGGAAGCCACTGAGGGCTTAAGAGCATGTACGATGACCATTCTAGTTTGTTCTTTAAAAGGACTACTGAATCCTTACTCCACGGGGGAGACAGACAATAAACAAGTACACAAACAAAAAAGAAAACCCCAGATGTATACCAAGGTCAAGTAGTGATCACTGTTCTGGAGAGGAAGGATCGGTGCCGTGTGGAAGGCAGGCCACAGAATGGTGCGAGTGGGAGCCAGGGGCCAGTTAGGAAGCCAGAGCTTGGCGAGGGAGAGAAGATTGAAAGTTCTCTTTTGGATATGCTGGAGTTGAGATCCCGTTTGACGTCCCAACGTGAAGTCGTTTGTTCACTCGTTCATTCACCCAGTAAGTATTTACGAGCACTGTCCTATGAAGGCACGTTTCCAGTCGCCGTAGATGAAAAGACCGCCTAGAGGTGTTAGCTAACACTGTGGCAATCACGCTGAATACCTAAGTGTACCCAATCAACACCTCTCACCCCGTAAGCAGGACCGGTGACAGGTCAACGGCATCTCAGGGAAAAACGACTGCCTGCCTGGAGTTTATCTTCTGGTGGGGTGGGGAGAAAGACCAAGCAAGCCGGAGTTAGTGGCGGTCAGTGCCATGGGGGCAAACGAGGCCCGGCTGAAGGGGACAGAGGAGGAGGCTGGGGTGGGGAGGCGGGGGGCAGGCTGCTATTTCACAGTGGAAACGAAGAGCCTCTCTGAGATGAGATTGGAGCAGACCTGACGAAGTGAGGGAGCGAGCCAAGCTGGGGAGAGCGGGAGACAGATGCAGCCGGAACAGGGTGTGAGAGCCGTGAGACAAGACACGCTTGGCAAGCTGGAGGAACGGCGCAGGACGGAAGGGTGACAGAAGACAGGTGTACGAAATGGGCGGCCACGGCGTGCAGGGACTTGTGTGGCTCTCACTGGGCCAGGAGCACCGCGGGGACGAGAGCAGAGGAGTGGCACGAGCTGTGTGAAAAGGGTCCCTCGGGCTGCCGGAGGCTGGGGAGACAGGGCGGAAACAGGCGGGACGCTTGTGGAAGAGTCTAGGGAAGAGGTGGGTGGCTGTCGTTTGGCGCAGAGTGGGGCCGCAAAGGCGGGGAGGGCGGTTCGCCCGGGGTTTGCATGCGGAACGGGAATAGCGCGTGAGCAAGGATGACGCCACAGTGTCGGTGCGGCCTGGACGGCCGGGAGGGAGGGGTTCGTGGCCACGGAGACGGTTACGTCTGTAAAAGGAGCAGGGTGGAAGGCGGAGGCCGGAGTCCGCTTCGGGTATCTTTGGTCTGGAGACAATCTGCAGTAATGAGTCAGATGCGGCAGGTAGGTCTGGACGGGAAATCCGGGAACCGTCGGCCTACCCGAGTCCTGAGCCTGGATGGTGCGTTCACCCAGGGCCAAGGGAAAAGAGGAGAGGCTGAGACGGTACAGGCTCCTCCCGGGGGGTTTCTGGTGTACAGGGGAGAGACAGACAACGGTCAAATATACGTGCAACACAGAGAAATAAAGCCAGGAACGGGCTGGAGGGCGACGGGGTGTATGTCTGTGCACGTTTCT
Organism: Panthera uncia; assembly: GCF_023721935.1. Taxonomy (NCBI): domain Eukaryota; kingdom Metazoa; phylum Chordata; class Mammalia; order Carnivora; family Felidae; genus Panthera; species Panthera uncia. Next base: position 5,982,298 of record NW_026057576.1, on the reverse strand, counting down.
CGTCACAGATGCAATCAAATATACGCAGCTGGACCCGTATATGAAATAGGCTGGATATGTCAATTTGATGGTTAACATATGTCATATGTCGTATGTTAATATGTTTCTGTGTCATATGCCACATATATAGATGTTATATGACATATGTTAAGATGTCATAAACGTATGTCAATATGTTTAACTCCTCAAGTTTGGACAGGATCCCTCAGAGAACAGGGGTTGCTAAATTTAAAAATCTGAGAACTGAGCCCTAGGCGTTTCCAACATTTCCAGTGGAACTTGCCATAATGGGTTTTACTTTTTTGAAAAAAATTTTATTTTTTATTTGAAAGACAGAGAGAGAAGGGGGGAGAGAGAGAAAGAGACAGAGACAGAGACAGAGAGAGAGAGAGAGAGAGAGAGAGAAAGAATCCTAAGCAGTCTCCACGCTCAGCGTGGAACCGGTGTGGGAGGCCGGATCCCACGACCCTGGGATCATGACCTGAACCGAAAATCAAGAGACGCCTAACAGACTCAGGAGCCCTGGTGCCCCAGGGTTCTATTTTTTCAAATTCATGCAGGAGGCGGGTTGTCGACAGGGCGGCCCTCTCTCCAAGTCTCTGAACTGCCGTTTGCTCAAATCTTTAGACCAGCTTGGAGGTGTTCTCCTGTGTTCCTCAGACAACCGCATCCGAACCAACTGAGGAGCTGGTTAAAAATGAAGATTCCGTGTCCTCCCTGCGCCCCTGAACCAACCTCTGGGACTAGGCCCAGAGAAAACAAACTGCAGATCATTTTCACGCCCACTGAGGTTGGAAGCCACTGCATCAAAGGCAGGGAGGAAAAACAGAAGGCAATTCGAGTGAAGGGAAATAGGAAGGCGGGTTAGGGTACCGACAGAAGTCAGACTGACTCAGTCTGTGGTCAGAGGGCAGCTCCTGAAGGCCCTGGGGAGGGAGCTCCATGATCAGATCCCCGCGCTGTGCGGACGAGCCGGGGCGGCAAGACGTCATGTGGCAACACAGGTCTAGCTCCTAAATTACCCTCACTGCTCTGATCCGGCCTAGCAGGATGGGGAATTCCTTAGTTCTTTGAATGTTTTTATCTGAATGAGTTGAATTTTTAGGAAAAAAATTATGTCAGCTTTTTAAATCTTCTGGTTTTGTGCGAAAGGAGGGAGGAAAAAGAACTATTTGGGATAAAACAAATTGTTCTCAGCCTAAGACAGAATTACGCCTTATTCTAGAAATGGAAAGCTCATCATAATTCTTTCGATTAGAAAGGTGTCTATTCCACATCTATCATAGTACGAAGTGCAGCAGAGGAAAGAACCCGTATATACATCCTAAGTCATTATTCCACTACAGGGGTAGAATATATAGACATTATTAATGAAAACAATCACAGAGATTTATTTAGAGGCCACTTGTTAAGGCACATTTTAAAATAAAACACCTGTGTGTATATAAAAATACAGCTGACTCCATATTTTGATTTATGAAAAATAAATTTATTACATAACACCTTGTTTTTAACAATGTTCAATTTTTTTTTTAATTCAGAATACTTGTGTCATTCATGTAAAATAGTTTGATACAGTACATTGTATGTTATAGGTTTTTTTTTTTCCTCAAAAATCCTAAGGCTCTCCTACTCCTTCTCCTTTGCTGAAGTAAGGGCACCCTAAACAACGTGCGAACGAGTTTTAAAAAGGAAAATTAACTGAACAAAAGTTTAATAGCACTACACCAACCAGCTTTAAAATCGGGACAGAATATCTGAATCGGATGCCGCACCTTTCAGAGGAAGTTATCATTCATGCTTTTTTCATCTTAAAGCATGCTCACTAATCAGCAACACCAACAGGAAAAATAAAACACTGTCTATGACAATCATTTCAGTTTGTTTGCTGAACCAAACAGGTTTATATCAATGACAACATATTTAATTACTATCAAATAGCAGCTTTAATACCAGTCAAGTCATAGATTGAAAATAAAAACGAACTTATAAGTTGGAAATTAATCTTTGGGAGTTTTGAAACCTTTCTGGAAAAACTATGTGGCTTCTGTACTTTCAAAAAAAACCCAAGCAATAGTCTTGGTCAAAAAACACTGATCAATGTAGAAAAATGAATCAACCCACTGATAAGACACTAAAATGAAAGGTGTACCAAAATAATCTCACTTTGCGTCTTGGTGATTTTGTTGAGTTGACATACGCCGTATGTTTCAAGTACCAGTTAAACTCGTGTGTGTGTGTACTATTGGTCAGAGAACGCTGTTACACTGAAAGAACTCACCACATACAACGACAAATGCTCGCCCTAGCACATTTCACAGCTTCAACTGCTACAGACTGTCACTGAAAACAATGCATTGGTCAGTCTGAACCATGTCAAGTAAACTATGGAAGTAGCAAATCCACAACACAAACTGTGCTAGCACTTTCTTTCAAGTCTAACTCCGAAACAGGTACAACCTGGAAGCCACTACCCCGGTCTGTGAAAAGTGGTGGAACTTGGCTACTGGACAGTCTGAGGATGTGAGCGCACAGTACACTCCCGTGGCCCATGCCGGGTTCCCGCAGGGAGCGGCACCGTCAGTCCCGCAGCGCTAGCGACGGTGCACGGACAACATTCCAGCGCAGCTCAGTACCGGTGTGTCTGGTGTGAGTACTGTGGAGGCTGCTGGGAGGTAGCTGAGTATCCCATGCTGCTCTGTGGCTGTGATGTGCTTGGTCCAGGGTTGGGATAGGCAGCATGTGGATTGGAACGCTGGAAAATGGAGAACGAGGGAGACATGTGAGTCAGACGTCTCTAAGAGCCGGCTCCATCCCGAGCCAGCAAGGCTTATGCGTGTTTAAAATGTCACTGATTTCAAGGCAGTAAGAATTTCAAAGTCTTGTGCCATATACTAGCTCTAGACGGAACATGATGAAAACCCCCAATCTTTTAATATCAGCTTTTCTTCGTGGAGGTCAGAGTATCGCCAGCAAACAATATCAGGCTGAGTCTCATTACAATGCTGTGCAGTTCGTTGTTTCTCTAGAGCAGTAACCTCCCTCTTTAAGCCGTTTTGTACCTACTTGATAAGTAATCATTAATTTGCTCGAGTTTTTTATAAATGAACTTAGTGATGGACACACTAAGAAATTCAAAGCTAATTTACATGCTAGTTTCTTCGGTAGAAACCTCTCAACATGCTTGTGACTGAAAAATAGAAAAACAATGAACAGGGCAAGAAAAGGTACCACGGAGTAATTCTCTTTGGCATTTAATATTTTTATGCCCTTTAATGAATCTTATCTTCTGCTACAAGGTATATACACAAGTTCGTAATTATAGAAACCTAACAAGAATGCTATTCTCAATTCTAAAAAGAGCACAAAGGGAAAGAACAGTGATAGAGTTTAGAGACCTCTGACTTTGACCTGTTATATTATTATTCCCATTCCTGCACCTCTCTCTCTCGTATTATTAGCTCCCAAGACAAATGTGATAACTGATTAACTGTAATTTACTACTTTCGTCTTTCAGAGCGTACTTAATAAATCATACAATCCGAAATTCTGCCAACCCTAGCAAAATAGAATTTTAAAAGAGGGGACACGTGAAATCGAAGTCACTACAAAAACCAACCACAATGAGAACACCAAGAAACAAAGAAGTGCAGCAGCATTTTCTTGGTTTCAGTAGCAAAGGTCCAAGCACTGCTCCGCTTCATTCTAAGGATGCCTTAGTGTGCAAACACACTCTCGGGCCAAGAAGGACGCACTCTTTCCATCCAGATAGGGAGAGAGAGATGTCTGAACAAACACCAACCCTCAGAGATGTCTGCCCTTGACGTCCCTGTTTTGTTCCTGGAAGAGAGCTGCTACCCCGGCAGAGTCTCAAGAATTTCCATGGTTCGGTGGACTGGCCCCCTCCTCAACCAAAGCGAAGAGCGAAGATCTTATTCCTGAACCGTAGTGGCAGCTCTGGGAAGCTCACCAGTTCAGTAAGATCTCCTTTTCTCTTTTGGTAGGTAAGTAACTCTAACTGGTCAAGCTTTCAGTGTCCTCTCCACCCTGAAACCCGGCTGAGTTGGCAATATGATCAGAATGAGCAAGGAGGTGGAATACGATTTTCAAAGCAGGTCTTTCTGCAAAGGAACTGACAATGTCACTCGACAGGATCCACAAGCAGGCAGCCTTGGCAGTCAGATCTGAGTCTGTGTCCTGGGTCTGCCCCCGGCTCGGCAGGGGAACACGTGAAAGCTATGGAACCTCTCTGAGCATCAGTTTTCTGAGATAATGATGAAATAATGTAGGTTTCATGCTTAGTATAAAAGCTAGCAGAGTAAGCACCCAACAAGCTCTTACCATTACAGTCACCACCAGCATCACCACCACCACTTAAGAGGCGCTTACTAAGGGGGCGCCTGTGAGGCTCAGTGGTGAAGCGTCTGACTCTTCATTTCGGCTCAGGTTCCTGAGTTCAAGCCCCGAGTCGGGCTCTGTGCCGAATGCTCGGAGCCTGCCTGGGACTCTCTCTCTTTCCCTCTCTCTCTCTGCCTCTCCCCAGCTCACGTTCTCTCTCTCAAAATAAATAAATAAACTTGGGTGCTATGAATGCTACTACGACTTTTGACGGCAGGAATGATGATGACGACGGTAAGAGTGGTGACATCCGTTACGGACTCAAGGCAGGCCCGCCACCGTGCCTCAGCATACGTTCTTTCGTTAAATCGTTGTTACGACTTGACACTTGCCACTGTCCATTCTGCAAATGAGAAAACTGGGAACATCTGAATGACTTACTCAAGGTCACCCAAAGTCAGTGGCTGGGCTGGGATTTGAAAGCCTGTGTGCCTAATCGTTACCGGTATACGGCTGTCTCAAAACAACAGACAGGGCTGACTGAGCTGCTGCTGCAAGTTAAGGCGCTAGGATTTATCACGTCTACTCTTACGACAGCTACCAGTTAGACTTGGCTACTCTCATTTTACAGATGAAAAACTAAAGCCGGGAAATGTCCCATTGTCTGTCCAAGGTCACAGAGTTGATAAATGGCGTAGTTTAAGTTCGATCATTCTAGGCCTGTCTGGTTCAAAAGCCAGCTCCCTCTACTGAATCAGTCAGTATTTCTCCATGCCAGTGACACTCGTGTCAGTGTCATTTCCCCAGGTACGTAAAAGTCAGCATTTTTCTTAATTATATTGCATTTCCCAAAGGTCACAAACCCATATACAAGTATGGATATGGCAAGCCAAAACAAAACACACTAGAAATACCTGATAGTCTGAGGTCATGATTAGTCCACCTGAGGTAGTGGTCGGAGGGACAACTCTCACTTTTTTCAACGGGGGTCCCTGTGTGTGACTGCTGTCTTGATTCCCTGGGTGACCAGTTCCATTAGTATGGTTATTGCCCTGCTGCTGCTGCTGGTTCTTCTCAATTGGTTAAACAGAAAAATAAAGTTCAACTCAGAAGGAGAACCAAATACAAGCAAAATTATCTTCACGGTCACACTGGCCACAACGAGAGGCAGGAAATGTACTTTAATACTTACTTTGTCTCCTTTGTCATCAGGTTCTTCTTCTGTCAAAAATTCTCGTTTGGGGTAAGGGATCTGACAACCGGCAAAAACGCTGATCACAAAAAAAAAAGGAGAAATGATTTCCAGTATGCTAATAATCAATATTTCAGATCCTTCATTTTAATCTTTTAAGGTGGACTTTGCCTCCGTATTTGTAAAACCAGCACCCTTCCTGCAGCTGTGAAGAGATGACTCTTCTAACCCGTGACATTACAGCAGGCCGTGGGAGGGCTTTTCAGAACTGTATAAAAATAATCGATCATCGAATATGACTCAACTTCCTTCTGGCCCAGGCTTACTCTTGATTACTATACCCGAAATGTAGAGGCCAGCTGCAACGTCACTGCTCTTAGGGAACGAGATCCGCAGTTGGGAACACAGAGTGCGAGTGCAAGCGGTGAGCGGCCTCAGGGAGTCTGAGGGAGTGGCAGCACCCACACGCGACCCGCCACCAAGTAACGGGGGTGCGCCTGAAACTAGAGCCGGCAACGTCTCGCAAAGCGAGACACGGCCACAGACGCCTAAATGACACCTCGGTCATCAGAGCTCATTTCTGGCTTATTGTGGGGATTTCCTCAGGTCCTCCCGTCACAGGAGTGGCAACTTGGAGTTGGTAGCTAAAATAAAGCACGCTCCGAAAAACTCCATGGTGCTGGTGAATTAACACATGGGTCACTTACTCTGATGTAGGAAGCGGATCTTCTAAGAAGTAGGGATCCTGCATAGCCTGTTCTGAGGTAATTCGCTTAATTGGGTCCATGGTAAGCAACTTCTGAAGCTGAAACCGTAAGTCATAAAAACGTTACTGCGTTACTTCCCGTAGTCATCTCCTCGGACACGTGTGCGAAGTGTATGTTTTTTGATGAAAATGCCCCCATTTGAAGGTATTTATTCCCCCAAATTAACAACAGGAAAACTTATTTTCTATTTAATGTAGTAATTCACATTTAGTCATTCTAATAATCATGACCTTACTTGGTTCTCCTTTCAGAAGTAACTAAACGTATGCCTTCCTCCAAACCAATGATCCACATTATCTAAACTGCTTTGCCCGATTTAGGACAGAACTAAATTCTTGTCTTTTCTATTCTTTTTCTATTAAGGGGAAACATTATTATAACACAAATAATAAACTAGCCATGTGTGGCTATTTAGATTTAAATCCAAATTAACTAAAACCAAATTAAACTAACAAAACAAAACAAAACAATTTCTCAGTCATATCAGGTACATTTCTAGAGCTCAAGAGACACATGTGGGTAGAAGTTACCCTATGGGATAGCACAGATCATCAGAGAAAGCTCTCCTGGCCAGTGCTATCCTAGTCTAAATAAATATGATGCTTGATACAGAACTTGTAAAGTACAGAGGGGTTATGAATGGGAGCCTCCAAGGTTACTGCTTGGGTCAAGTCCTGACTTGACATTTATGAGCCGAGTGACTCTGGACAAGGTGCTTACTCTCTTTGTAATCCCATCTGTCAAAGGGAGATTAACAATCGTGCCTACTACCAAAGGTTTGTTTTCAGGATTAAATGAGTTAATGTATGGAAAGCAAACATAATGGTACCTGGCACAAAGACAGTAAGTGTTAGCTGCTATTATTATTGTTATTGTTACCTTGCTACCTAGAGAAATGTCACACTCACGTGAAAATTCAGTATTTTTTGGTTAAAACACAGTTGCCCGAAGACTTTACGAACTAACATATTTTATTTTATTTTTTATTTATTTTAGAATGTTTGACTTTAACATGTGATTTAAGAGCTTATCTAAATAGTGGTCTCTCAGCTTCTCCTCTTTGATCTAATGCGGTGGTTTTCAGACGTCAGAGTACATCGGAATCACCGCTCGCGCACTTCCGAAAGCAGACCTCTGGCCCCGCTCCCAGAGCTATGACTGGGATGTCTGGGCAGGGGTCCGAAGAGCTGCCTTTCCACCAAGTTGCCAAATGACTCTGGTGCGGTGGACCAGAACCACTCTTGAAAACCAACAGACGTGCTGAGACTTGATGGGAGAGGGCACAGAGGACAGAAGGACATAAAATATTCAGAAATACAGAAGAAATGCCAGGATGGCGAGATTTAAATTTAATTTTGATGAGATTTCAGTGGAAGTGCAGCTTCATTTTTAGAGTTGAAAGGAAAAGCACGGATTTGCCATTTAAAATAGTCAACAGTTTTAACGGAGTTACGTCCGAGTTTTCAGATGGGCCCACACAAGGTAGGTCACCCCAGCAAAAATGAGCAAATAAGCTGCAAGGGAAGTCTCTCTCTGGGATGTCAGTGGTGATGGTTGTGAGAGCCACTCCAGACCATATCAAAGAGCCGCAAACTGGGGGGAAGGAAGGGCAAACTGTGACTGTCAGTCTACCACTATTACCATTACTTTGCTAGAATAAATAATCCGTATGTTGAAGGATCTAACTTACCTTCCTATTTGGGTCCTATTTCAAGTACGTTATAAGAAACCATTATTTGGATAATAATATATTGTGTGCTAATAAGATAGGTTAAGTACTGCTTTTTAAGTTGCTAATAAGATATGAAATATAGGATATAGGACATGATATAAAAATAAGTAGAAGGTGTAGGAGCAGAAGCAGTAGACAGAGAAGAAAAAGCAGAAATAGAAGACATGTTTGCAAGTGGCCTGGTACTGTAATAAAGGAAAATATAATCTTTTCAAGGCAAAAAAAAAAAAAAAAAAATCCCACTTAATGAACTCAGTTAAAAATACCGGGAATAAAGGATTAAAAGAATTTTAAGCCAAATATAATACAGCCTGCTCCCCCAAATTTCCAAGTATGTTATATAACTTTCTTAAAAACATAAAGCTGAAAATCACTTTTAATTGTAATGATGTAAAAGTGGAAATTAAATTGTAAACAAATTTAAATTGGCAATAGTTGAATATAATCTCATAAATTATGATAGCGCATGGATTCTTTCAGTTTCTAGGTCAAATTATTTTTCCATTATACAGTAATAAATCACGCAACTCTCATATTCTTCCAGAAAATGCAACTAGTGCACACCATCACTGAAGGACTTCTAATACCCCAGTCTGTAAGAGTATCTTGGGAGTTAAAAATTTTATAAACAATCTTTCAAAGATTTGAAATACAAAATAACCTGTAAAAATTATTTCTGAGCAGTGGGATGGTTTTTCTTTTAGATTCTTCGAAATATTTGGAACTTTTAAATAACTGATGAAAACCAATAAATGTAACTTTAAAAACGTTCTCGACAGCCTTGGTACAAAGACAACCTTTAGAAAATCTAATATAACTGAACATTAGTCTGTTAAACCATGTTATGGGTTTGCAAAAACAAATATTTTCATGCCTTTACTAATATGCACCAACCAGATGTCTGCATTTACCATTAAAGTACTCTAAAAATAAATAAATAAATAAATAAATAAATAAATAAATAAAAATAAAGTACTCTAAGAGTGCTAAGTAACCATATAAAGTGACCCCAAAAAAACCTCTGGTTGGGCTAATCAAGGGGAAAAAAAAAATTATTGTTCTCTAAAGCTTACCAAGTGGAATGCTTTACTATCTGGTTTAACTTTATGTTTTTCCATGTACTTGATAAGGCTGCAGTTGGTATACCTGAAAGAGAAATACTATGAAATACTTATTAGATTTTGAGGTTAATTTTACATCGGCTGAGGCTTTTCCAAACATTTTAATAACAACCGGTACAGAATATGTATAAAAAATGGCGTTATCGGCATAGCATTAGATCAATTTCATGTTTCATTCATGCACACTAGTCACTTACGAATGGATACCACTGATTAAACACAAAATAATTTCATAAATAATATATACTGAATAGCATTTTTTATATGACTCTTATCTCAATAACTACAGGTCAAACGTTTAATTCAATCTTTTAATATAAAGAAATTTTTTTTTACATTTGTCACAGGCCTATAAACTGTCCTCTCTCCCAATTCTCTGATCTTGCATTGCAGATAAATGAAATATTCCTTCTTCTCTGCTAAAGCCTACGTAAAATGACTACACAACCCAGGTGGGGAGGCAAGTCAGTGCTAGCAAGGCTGGGTATTTCAGTCTCTTACTGCTTCAGCTAATGATACTTTCACTGATGCAGCTTCCAGAAAGTAATAGGTACCGAAAGGGTTTTTTCCTACCCAAATCAGCTACTAAAATTAGCTGTTTATCTTCTTTATATCATGTAAACATCTTGAGCAATAAAGAATGCCATAATGTAAAATATTTATTAAGTAAATAAGTAAAACTGTTTGTTAGGATAACCTTGTGTTCCGTATTCTGTCGAGTATTCGATCTTATACCTAAGTATTGTGGGAAAGCAGAAATCAAAAAAGGGTCTACTTTCTTTCCAACTTACGTATTTCTTCTGAAATCTTTCATTAATGTTGAATGTTCGGGCATCTTTTTTATATCTTCCCAATCTTTATCTGTGGAATACATTGATAACATTTTATGTTGTCTAGGTTCCTGTTCTCAAGAATTTTAACAAGAGTTACCTCAATTTTTATTACACGCCATACACTTTGACCTTCCATGAAAGCACAGATCTCAAATAATTGACTAGCTATAGAAACATCTAATCTTGACCTGTAAATACAATTCTCATCCCTTGCATAGCATTAGATCTCTATCTTTTTGAGTTTATCTTTTTAGTGCCTACTTTCCATAGAATTTACTATCAGTTACCTCAATTTCTTTTTTACCTCAATTTCTATAAGTAGAGGGGAATAAGCTATTAATAAATATTTCTATTATCAAATCATTCTATTTCTGTTTGTAAAACTACTTTTTCCCCTTTTCCACTCAATACCTTGGTTAAATCAGCAACCAATCTCTTCAATGGCAAATGTAGTATCTTTTCCCTCCATAGCTATAAGATGCACTTTAAAAAAAAAATATGACCCTCCTTACTTTCACTTTATTAAATACACTGCTTTACGTCAGCAATCAATGTAAGCGACAACAATTGTCTGAAATAGAACAGGGTAGGATATAACTAGTATGCAAAAAAGTCAGCTGATGGCTTGGCTAGTTTCAATAACAGTAACAAAAACAACCCCAGCTACTAGGTACATTAGGTGGAAAAGGTTTCAGTTAGTTCTGCTGGCCTTGGACTTTTACTGAGAGACTACCACGTGCCGTAGGACAACAGGTAGTACAACAGGTAGCTTAATAGCTACCGTTATTTTTTAAATGGCCTTCAGAGGTTTCCTTCCACTTACACAAACAGCTACTCCCTATCCTCCATAAATACCACATATTGTAAAGTCAACTAAATACACACTTTAAACTCCTACATGGAATTTTCTCCTTATTTCCTTGCTCTGATTTCTCTATTTTGTCAATTTCTCAAGCTAGAAATCTTGATAATCTTTTACTTTTCCCTCAATTACACACTTCCTATAAACAATTCCATTTTCGTCCTTTACTTCCCATCCTTTTTTTTTTTTTAATCACTTACACCTGGAGTACCGTGATACAGGCAAAGAGCTGGCTTGCAAGGCTTCGGTTCCCTCTCTTTAACTGATTTTACCGACCATCACATGCTACTCTTTCTAAAATGGAACATAAACCACATCACTAGTTTTCAAGAACTTATCATGGATTCTCTTGCACATTAAATCTAAACCCTGCTGCCTACTTTTCAAATTTCTTATAAGCTGAGCCTACCGTAACTATTGAACTACACGTTAAGAATCATCTCCTACAGAAGCCACCCCCACTTTCACCTCCTTGTAAGCCATATTCCTTTGCCTCGGGCCTTAGAGATGGTGGACACATCCAAAAGTGGGAAGAAAAGACCATTCTCCTCCACCTACTCCATCCATAGCTATTATTTAAACATTCTACTTAGAGTACCACAATATAAACTCCCAGAAGGCAAGAATCATGCCTGTTATATCAACAAGATTTTATGCATAACTCCGTGCCTCCACATGGCAGGTACTCAAATATTTAGTGAATAAATACAATTCCCATCACAAAAAAGCAGTGTTCACTGAACTGTTGACCAATTCTGCAGAAAGGTAGTATTTGTGTTAACACTCCAACAAGGGAATGAGAAATTATAACTCCCAGGTATTTCTGCATTAGTCTTGAGTTACCCTGACCTGAGAAAACTTCCTAATGAGAAACCATTTTTAAGAAGTACCTCACTAGCCAATATTATGTATGTGTTTTAAGCAAATATCCATTATTCTAGACTTCTGGGCAGTTTTTGGTGACTGATGAACTACCATTCTGTGGTATAACAAGGGATGGAGACACAGCTGGTGAGGTCTAACGCCTGTGATGAGACACCTTAACAACTTTCTCCCTGCCGCTAATCAGTGCACGCAAGGTTGCTGTTCTAATAGAACACTTAAAAGAATGTTCTTACCAGCCAGGGTGATAGAGCAAAAATATTCTATGTTTCAGATTATTCAACATAATGTGATTCTGTACAGTGCCCTAAATGTAAATAATGTTCAAAATTTACACTCAAATCCCAAGTAATGGCATTATTATACGTACTGCCGGACCAAAATACATACTACTGAATTTTATTTATAGTTTCCCCTGGTAAGAACTAAAGGCACCTTTTAATACAGATATCGCAAACATGTTATCATTTCAAATATTAGACAACAAAACAAAACAAAATAAAATGAAACAAAAATATACTCCTTGAATTCAGAAAACCCACAAATATCTTTACGCTAATATGTGAACTCTAAATTTTGCTATTTCTAAGGATCTTTGATTAATGCAAGTCACAAATATAAAGAACTGAGTAAGAGTGGCTTCATCAGCTTAAGATACACACCTTTCCAATGAAGATATCTAAGTTTAAACAACAGTGATTTAAAAACAAAAACAAAAACATAATGTGTACCTGCAGGAAATCCCATTACATTGAATATTCTGTCCAGCTGGTCATGGTGATAAGGATTACTAGTTTTGATGTCCTCTTGTCGACAGTGAAATATTGGTTCTGACGTTAGTAGTTCTGCAAATATACACCCTATAGCCCAAATATCTTTAAAACAAAAAGAAAAAAAAAAAAAAGAAAAGAAAAAAAAAGGAAAGGAAAAAAGAAAAAGAAAGGAGGAAAATAAAGTGGTTCTTTCCAAAAGAAAATGCATTTTTATCGTGGTGGGGAGTGGTTGTTTCTTGTTTTCCTAATAAGTCATATTAATTCCTAAAGCAATTAGAATTTAAAATATCATGGAATACTGTTTGTAAATATATTCCCACCCAATCCGCCCCAATTTTTCATTCCCTATTATACCTCCATTCCACCCAGTGGCTTCATTCCAAATTCAAATCAAATTTATTACCTACATTTTTGGCAATTTTTAAATGCTTCAAACATTACCTTATCTATGAAATACATACAAAGCTACATATGGAGCACAGGAACCACAAACAAACAAAATTAAACAAAAAATAAAACAAAAACAAGAAAACCCAAATAGCCTTTGAAATTGGGCATACTTGCCAAAAAAAAGTCAGCACAATTTTTTGAGGTAAAAATATTTTTTCTTCACCTAGTTTATGTACTTGCTAATTTGTAAAGTCTAATGATTATTCTCTCATGCAAGCAAGGTCATATTCCAATAAGAAAAAGACAGTGCCTGACCTCAAATATTCTAATGAAATCACATTTCTACTTGAACAGCTTTTTTTGTTCAAAGTATTTCTTTATGTTACAGTAGCATCAGATTTTCCAATTTAATAAAGACAAGAAAACAGGGAGCAAAATTCTACTTCAAGAGGCACAAAGGGTACAAACTCACTGGAATTACTTATAAAAGCCAGGCAAATGTATGCCTCCTTAACCCAACAAATTCCTTTCATTCACTTTAAGATATAGGCTAACTTTCATTCAGACTGAACTTTTACTCAACAGAACTGTTATTAGTAGAGGAAAGAGCTACATGCCAGTTTAGAATTTAAAACTGAAACTATTTAGTTTCCACTCTTGAGAAAGCCCTAAGCCAACAAGGTTGACTTCTCCATACTAGTAAGTACAACAGTGTGTATATAGCAGACACTCAATCAGTGGTTTTTGACTGATCTTATAACCATGGTAAATAGATATAAGGATAGAGGGAAAAATAAAAATCACTGTTTTATTAAAGGCAATTAATCAGGTATGTTAATAACTGTCACATAAATAGAAAATGAGAAAAAAATGTTAATTTACAAATTAACTGAGAATTCCTAAACCCTAAAACTGGAATATAGATCTTGAATGTAAAATTATCACATGTACATTTCAGAGTAACAAGTTAATCGCCTATTTATTAGAGATTACACAACACACTGATGACAAGCGATTTTTAAAAATGACGCTGTGTTTGCATATCAGTTTTCTCCCATATCAGAGAACCAAGTCAGCCAATACCACCATATGGAAAAGTACCAAGAAACACAAGCCAAACTATATTATTTTTAGTGTCAGAAAGTACACGGAAAAAACGATTTTGTGATTATTCTCTTTCCATGTGTGCCAAATAAATAGCTTGACCTATGACAATCTTAATCAGAGGGAAGGGAGACAAACTAAGTAGCATCACAAAAAGGGGCTGATGGGTCAGTCTGCATGGGTAAAACTCTACTCACAGCACCCAAAAGACCGGACAACTCATTCTGGTTAGCTATGAAAAATTCTAAAGAAGAAAACAAACTAGGTAAAGGAAGATGAAGGCAAGTAAGTCGTGTAGCTATCCTTAAAGCTACATTGCTTCCAAAATAAAAAGTCAGAAAGTAGGATGAAATAGTTTATTAAGCCCTGCCTAACCTTACCCTAATACCTCTTTGTATCTTTTCTATTATCTCTTACCTTTTAGCAATCTCATCATCCTTCCTTTCTTCAAAATCCTGATCCAGACATTAATCAGAAAGTTAAGTTAGCTATAAGCAGGCTATTATTTCAGATAAATTTCTAAATCTGTGAAAATAAGTCTCTCCTTCCTATCTTGCCTGATTTTTTTTTTTTTTTTTTTTGGGTTGTGCCAAGTTCATGAAAAAGTCCCTCCCTGTTCACCTCCCTGCCTACATTCTTCTAGAAGACTTTCCAAGGTAAAAAATCTATGTATCTCATCTCCTTCTCAAAATGTGTAATACTTGTGTATAGCTACTGAACTAACCAGCCAAAGTAGATAGGAATTAGCATGCCATGTAGACCCAAGGGAAGGGGGGCTTGTTAAATAATGTATTAATCAATAGATGTATTAATAGCAAGTGTCTACCTTAATTAAAGAGTAAATTCTCATTTCTCTTTATCTTATAATGCATTTCCCACTTAACAGAATGCCACATAATCAGTGGGCATTCAGTTATTTGAGAACAAACATCTGAGTGTACCATACTTCAGTAAAATTTTAAGACTGCTTTAGTGATGATTAAAAACTGAAACTCCTCTTTCAGCCTGGTCTACAAAGTCAACCAAACAAAACCCCAAAATACTTAAAACTGAATTAAACTTTGTCGCTGGGAGTACAATGTTTACTGACCCATTATTTACTCGCTCTGGTTTAATGATTCAGCTTGCAGGTCTATAGAAGTGGATAAAATCTGTTGGCGACAGCAGGTGGGGACAGCATTTCCCTCTATGCTCTTTTGCTGCTTCTTAATATCCTTCAGTGTAACATAATCCACTAACTACACTAGCAGATTTCACCCTTGTAAAGGATGCCCCTGAAACGAACTACTGAGCAAGTAATCTGTGCATCAACTACAAAGGTTCTTCTATCAGCTGCTCAAACCACAGTGATCTGACAGGGAAGTAAAAACACCAGGCAAGTTCTTTGATAAGTAGCTTTCACTGTGGGTGGTGTGTGAAATTTGTTGAATACTTTAATGGACCCTGAGGCGACTTACACAGGTAGTAGGAGGAATGCCAATGTGGTGGAGAGACCGGAATCGAGGAAGAAGTTTCCTTTTTTATTCCCTTATTCTATTTTTAAAAATTTATGTTAAAAATGGTTTATGTATGATTTCTCGCTTTCAAAAAAGTAATTTGAAAGATATCTATATTGTAACACTTTTGACTCAATGTCTGCATAAAAGAAAAGGGCTTTCCAAGGTTGATCTTGGCCAAGTCAGGTATTCATGGTGGGGGGACCACCACCACAAAGGGTCTGGCACTGACCTCGGTTGCAATCATCTACACTCCAGTCAGTCCCCTCTGCAACTTCCCTACCTCAGAAGCAATTGTGTTATCCAACGTCACAGAACTTTTGTGTTATCCAACGTCCGTTTTGGATTTAAACGGGAATCTAGGAGATGATCTAGGCTAAATTCTCACTTTCAAAAAATGAGGCCAAAGAACTAAATCTTTGCTAAGGGCGAGCATGAGCGCGTATACACCGCCCTCCCGCCCCAGTGAGTGACGGAGCTAAGGCTACGAGTCAGATTAAGTTGCATACGTTTTGGTTTCTCGTTTCTCTAACAGTTATCCAATGAATTTTGATGATGAGAGGGAGTAAAAGGGGAAAAATATGAAGAAAGGCCTTCTCCTTTCCAAATTATAAAGCCATTTGGACAAATGGCTGGTAGTTTAGCTTTGTGACAAGCAGCCGTGCATCAAAACTGCCAGACTAGAGATTGTCCTCGTGAATAGTAACAGGTTATACAAAGTGCAATGTTCACAATAAAATGTTTCTGGAGAAAAAGATAATAAACAGTTTAAGTCAGAGACACAAGCTTCTGTGATGGTGTATTTTTTACTTCATTTCAATCAATTCAAAGTCTCAAGTTTCAAGTTGATAACAGCTAAGATTAGGCAATAACTTCTTTGTATCGTCTGTTAATATGTCTTATCAAAAATAACCCTGCTCTTACATATTCATTTCTAGATGGAAAAAATAGCTATGCATCATATTAGTTTATATGCTAAGCACTTAGAACACACGTATAAAAAAGATAACCAAACATGTGCCTAGGTAATAATATGTACCCCCCAAACAGGACTAGCTTCAATAACTTTTACTTTTCCTTCTTTCTAACTGACTTTTCAAAAAGTATTCTATTTTGGAGTCATTTCAGATTTGTATAACAGCCACAAAGATAGCACAGAGAAGTCCCATATCTCCCTGACTTAACTTTATCTACCTTTATTTTTCTATAAAATGAAATTGATGTCAAAGCAGGTACAAAGATTAATGAACATAAAGATTTTCTGAGGGCACTTGGGTGGCTCAGTCAGTTAAGTGTCCTTTTGAGTCTTGATTTTTGCCTCAGGTGATGATCTCAGGGTTCGTGAGTCTGAGCCCTGCGCTGGGCTCCGCGCGGAGAGCGTCTAGCCTGCTTGGGATTGTCTTTCTGCCCCTCCATAGCTCATGGGCTCTGTCTCGCTCTCTCTCAAAATAAATAAATAACCTTTTAAATTAAAAAAAAAAAAAAGATTTTCTGAAGAAAGACATGTTGGGCTCAGATTAAGACAGGGAAATAATCACAAGTATTTCTTCTTTTCCCTCATTTATATACACTGAAATGGCAGCAACGTCCTTTCTGAACAGGAGGAAATCACTGGGGACAGGATTCGCTCATTTATTCAACAGAGAGTACCGAGTTCTCACTGTGTACCCTGTAGGCACTGGCCTACCGGGGTGACCAGCTGGGCAACGTCTATCTACTTTAGTGGATTTTAGATACTGTTCAATGTTACCACGGCAGTAAGCTAGAAGTGGGATGGGGAAGGCAGGGTGACTGTATGATCACAGCTCTCCCTGAAGAGGTAGCGTTTTGACTAAGATCTGAATGAAAAAAAAAAAGAGACTGGCTATATGAAGACCTGACTTGGCAGAGATATATAAGAACATTTCTGGAAGCTGGAAGGCAGATGGAACAGCTCAGAGAAGACCGTAGGCCACAGTATTATTGCCGAGTGGGAAGCAGGCCTGCCCTATACAACTTCGTGAAGAGTCTGTCCTTGCAGCACCAGTTCCAAAGTCTGTATTCTATAAACAGTTCATTCTCCTTCCCCTAGTCCCCTCTGCTGCCCTGGGGCTATACAAAACTTGGGCCCAAAGTGGAAAGACTCTTCCCTTAAAGAATCTGAATGGTCTCAGGGCAAAGACTCGTGCATGCTGACACTTGGGGATCCCCCTGTTAAAGTTCTCTGCTAGATTACCCTAACGTCTGCCAATCAACGAGCCCTATGATCTGTGTACACAAAGTTCGCAAGCACCTTTCTGTTAACGTGACTCTTAAATATGAAGAGACAGGCAAGGATCAAGAGCACGACGTGTGGAAGGGAGACACCAAGGCAAATTAATAAAAAGGGAGCCTATAAAGAAAACACAGGTAAGTATTCCAGGAATACAGCACTGTCCTCACAGATATTCAAGAAGCTTCTTTCCATAATACAAAAAATTAACAGAGAATAAGAAGGGGTTCTAGGAAAAAAAAGACAAAAGCAGAAAAACAGAAGAAAAGTGGCATAAAGGATTACCCCCAGGAGTCCAATATCTGCCCATACTCAGTTTAGGAAAGAGAAACACAGAAGGCAGACAGAAGGAGGGGTGCCTGGGTGGCTCAGTTGGTTGAGCATCTGATTTCAGCCCAGGTCATGATCTCACGGCTTGTGAGTTCGAGCTCCGCGTCAGGCTCTGTGCTGACAGCTCGGAGCCTGGAGCCTGCTTCCGATTCTGCGTCTCCCTCTCTATCTCTGCCCCTCCCCTGCTCATGCTCTGTCGCTCCTGTCTCAAAAATAAATAAACATTAAAAAAAAGTTAAAAAAAAAAAAAAAAGAAAGTAGACAGGATGAAATCAAAAGACTAGTGTAAGAGTTTTCTACCGACTTTCCACTATGAACTTCAGGATGAACGTGCTCACCAAGGAGCCAGCACATTACTGTGAAATACAACGATAAGAATTCTTATCTGTTTTCAGAAAGAAAAACCACCGAAGTAATCCACCAATGAATAAGACTGGCATGAGACTTCATTGGCGACACTAATGACACAAGACAATGGGGGAGCATCATCAAATTTTGAAGGAAAATTATTTTGTACTTAGAATTTTAAAGCTGGCCAAACTGCATGATACAGTAGGACACAGGCATTTTTCAGAAATACAAGAACTAGAAAATTTACCTCCCTTCCAAAGCAAGTTACTTGAGAACATGCTATAGCAAAATAATAAAGCCCAGAATGAAACACATCCAACACAGAGGAATTAAAAAAAAAAGAAAAGCCAGGATTAAAATCAATCCAGAATACAGCAAAGCATAGATGACTTCAGGATGGAGTTAACCAAGGGACAGAAAAAAAGCAGGCTCAATGTCATTCTGGAGAACGCAGAACAGGTTAAATAAGCAATAAAAACACGCAATAAAGGAGAAAAGAAAAGCAAAGCACATAAGAAAAGTACTCGATGATAAAATTCAGCCAAATAAAATGAGGCGGAATAAAGACTCAGTAATGGAAAAGAGGTGGTCAAAGGACTGTGGTAGTTGAGCACTGAATTCATTATAATACACAACCTGAGAATAAACGGTGGGAATTACAGCTGGCAAACAAAATTAATGTCATAAACATCAACAAGCTAGTAATAATAACGATGACAATGACATTTCTAAGATAGCTTATAAACTGAGAGCTCGGTGTGGAGGAAGTACAAGAGTACTAATTTCCTAGTCGTTCACTGTAGGGAGGTAACCAGCACAGTCAAAAATTGAAAAGTGAATTAAGATGTTTTCAACTCCCACTTTTTCCATAATTTTTTCCCCTTAACTCTAAGGGGATCTTTTAGAAGTTAATATTTCTTTTGCTGAAAGAAACATTTGTCTGAAGCTTAAGGGTTTAGAAATTTTACTGTGCTTACTTCTCTTTTCAAGTAAAATTAAATTTAAAATACATGTTTACTTAGAATGCATAGTATGATCCCATATGTTTTAAAAGTTTTAAAATACCTATTTATCTGTCGGAGAGAGATGCTTGAAATAATACCCTCCTAATGCTAATAATGGTATTTCTAGGTAAAAGAATTTTAGGACCGTTTTTGTTCTTACTTTTATAATTTTCTGTATTTGATTTAATATATAGAAATATGTATATTTTACAACAACAAAGCCACTTTTCAAATGTCATGGAATTTTAATTAGTTCTACTCACCAATAGCTTTGGTATAATGTCTCGCTCCAAGAAGTAATTCTGGGGCTCGGTACCAGAATGTTACGACTACTGGATCCAGATCTGCTAAAGGCTTCAAAGGTGAATTAAATAATCGGGCAAAGCCCATATCAGCTGTAAAAAAAGATAATAATAATGTTGAGTCAATAGATTTTTACAAATTTAATTGACTACTCTAATTTTACCATTGTTATTTCATAAGATAGGAAAAAAGTGCTAAATTTGCAGGGCAGGGGGAGTGGGCGGGGGGGGGGGGAGGGGGACACCAAAAACGTTTCATCCCTTTCAACAGCCTAAATATAAACCAAGTCTGAGATCTTCAATCTTGGCAAACTCTTGTCATTTGCTCTTCACCTGGGTTACAGAGAGGCTCTGCTATCAGAGGTCACGGGTGACCCTACTCCCCTGGGCAGATTTCTTTCCACCTGTCGCACCAATGCTGGGGACAGGGTTGTTAAGCTGCACGTCCATTCTTTGTACTGGTAATAAGCATTGAGACACCAGATCAGTTACAGTAAGGCCTTCCATTATTTGCATCAATAAGCCTTGTTCACTGGGATCATCAGAAGTTGACGATACAGTATGTTAACACCACTATTTCCCCCCATTTATTTTGGCTGAATTTTATTAGCTTAACTTTAAAGACTCATAGTAACTTTTTTAAGCTGGAAAAGACTTTTTAAAGGCCATCTAGTTCAATCGCCTCCCTTTTTTAAGAGGAAAAAAGAAGAAATTTTCAAAAGAAGAAATTAAATGATTTGACAAATGTCATAAACTCCTAGCTCAGAACGGGAGCTGTGGCATTTGACACAGTTTAGTAAGTACTGTAGTTATTCAGGCATGGCTGTTTGTCCTACTACACTGTAATCTTAAAGGCAAAAACTGTCTTTTTTCATCTATGTCTTTTAGAATCTACTGTCAGTACACGTAGCTTTTGTCAAATACATGTTGAATGAACAATCAATATTTATACCACCTATCAAAAATGTCAAGACTTATCCACCGTTTGTTTGGTTTTGCTCTCCTAATATACATTTTTAATGAAGTAGGCCCTTGTCTAACCTACTCAATTATGGAGGTTAAAAAAAAACAACACAGAAATTTGGCAAAGAATTAAAAACATGACTCACATTACTAAATACTGGTTTATAGAAGAACTAATATTTCTTTTTAAATGTAAATGCGTTAAGTCACTGGTATCCCCCCAAACTTGCTAACATCATACACATTATATAGAAGTATAATTCCAAACTAGATTTTAATTTGTTATATAAGATCTCCCCAAATCTTATAGTAAAACCATGCCTATAACTACTAGTTGGCTGAATCTTTTCTATTTTGCATGCTTTGAACTTACATTTGAACTTGATGCAACCAAATTGGGCTTTTTAAAACACAAGTAAGGACTTAATAGCATTTGGTGACTCTATGGTAAGTACTGACAGGGCCTAGCTCTTAAAGGGAGTCAATGACTAGGAGCACTTTGAGGTGCATCAAATGTTTGTGATACTAAAAAATTTGCAAGGTTTGTACGATAAAAGAACATTCTAAGAGTCTAATTAAAAGCGTAAAGTGAGATCTGGGGACTTTATAGGGGAGGACAGGGAAGAGGGATTAGCAACACCTAGGTTTTTCTTTGTTGGCAAAGTGGTACAAATCAGATGATAATTCGGATCTATATTAAACCTTCAATCAGAAATCACTATTTACTTTTTTGTATACTCCCACAATCCTGCTGCCTTTAAATATAATTTAATTACAACATTTCTTCTACCCACACACAAGACAAACTAAATAAATGCAACAAACACAACTTGGAAAAGACAATGAAAAAAATAACCAGTTAGAATAAATAAATTTTAGTTCTATCTTTATAGGTACCAAACCAGAAATGGGTAAAGTTTTGCTTTCATATATAAGAAAACAGAGCTATTAGAAAACACGCCAAGGTATAGAATGCTTGTTACTTTTTTTCCCCCATCAGGCAAAGGCCTTCTATACTAAGACAGGCTAGTTTGAACTTAAGGTTCTGTACCTATCCAGCCTTAACGGTTTTCCTAGTTTGTAATTTCTGATCTAGACAAGGTCAACAGAGGCATATGTTCTGATCTAATCTGGCTCAGGTGAACAGAACTGATGGTATAATTACTAGCACGCTGTATGCCCTTGTGACTAAAGGTGAGGCTGGCTTCTAACAGGGATAGAAGCCACTCACCTCTATAGGCTATTTTTAATGAACGCAAAGGTTTCTAAGAAACTTCCATGGTTTATTTTATAATTAGAACACTTCAATCTCTAAGGATTGTCTGACACCTTTTAAGAGTGTGAAACATTTTTCACTTTTAATGTAAACTCTTTAGAAATGGCTTTGATCAGATTGAACTACATGAATATATGCATATTATTACAGCAAAAATCAGAAGTGATACAGCTGCCTGCAAAAGTTTTAAAAGAGTGCTACGCTGTGACTTATCAAAGATAAAACATACCAATTTTTACTCTTCCTCGCTCAGGACCTTCACCCATAACTAAAATATTAGCAGGTTTCTGTGGAAACAAAATAGTGTTTTTTTTCAGTAGACAGTAGTGGTTTCTTTTAAATAGACAATATGCCAATATAACATAAATCCACCTTTAAAAAACCTCATTTACTCAAAAATTAAAATCGAACACAGGAAGTCACCAAGGAAACTTTGTGTATATATGCAAAGCAATATGCAAACTTCATGAAGGCCCAAATATGGCAGTGCTCTTCTGCATGTAGAGCGAAGGCTTTTCTTGGCCCTTTTATCAGTCTGTTTTCACTACTGTGGAGCATCTGACAGGAAGTTTAAATATTGTGCTTCCTGCCAACTTATATATAAAATGCCCTGCAACTTTAAGGGAAAATGTTATCTTCAAAGATGACTTCAATCTAAGTAAAAGGAAGGAGGGAAGGAGCCACCTGATATCTCTGTTCTTTTCTTTTGAAATGGCAAAGTATGTACCTATGTTTAAACAAATAAATTCTAGAGAAATCAATTTACTAAAGTCTTTCCTACATGAATTAGCAAAGTTAAGAGGAATTTTCTATGACCTCAATGGCTTTGAGGTTTTTATGTTTAAATAAAAAGAGAAGCTAAAATTTAAAGGGAGATTTTACAGAAGTAAAATTTCAAAGTGTTATAGTCTCTAAATTAACTGTCATCTACAATCTGTTAGAGTGAGTGATATCTACTATATTGACATGTGAGGTTCGCCCCCTCCTCAGCAAGAAGTAAGAGGAGGGGAAGAAGGAAGGGAAGGGGGTTGTGGGGGGAGAGCAACCCCCAAAACTTTCTTACCCTGCTAGCCTGTCTACTTGGTCTTTAATTCTACCAGTCTGCTAAACAGAAGTGAAACTAGATCAGAACGCCCTTCAAATAGATCAAAGGAACCTTAAAATTAAAGATTTTTATGAAACCTGTTTACAGTAGTAACCAATTCACAGGCTTGCCTAACCATATTTGGTAACAGCCTCCATGCTATTACTGACAAAATGGAACATAGAATATATTATTCTATCAACTACTACAGATCAAAATTTTTTCCCCAGCAAAAAGAAAAGAACTGCTGAAATGGTAGCATATACATTTCAGAAATTACAACTCCCCACATTTTTCAAGGTGCGGAAACTAGGCACCAGAGAGATTAAAGGACTTGCCCTGTAAGTATAATCTACAAGATTGGGGCAACAGTAGAATCTACCCCATGTCTTAAGACTAATGCTCCCTTCCTAATATATCATTTTGAAAGTAACTTTGTGAATCAAGTTTTTCAATTAATGCATACTATAATAACAATAACAATGATGATGATAATGTTTCCTTCAAGAAAAAGGTTTTGGAACCTCTATCATTCACACACACACACACACACACACACACACACACACACACCCACACACCTGACCCCCTGGGATAACCTGCAAGGTACCAAAAGGAAGTACAGAACTAACAATACTCCCCAGGAGCTACCTGTAAGTACTGCCTAGCACAAATAAAATTGCTTTTGTGCACCATGTTCATCAATCACCACTGGGTTACCCTCTGCAGAGACTTTCAGAGCTCAGCCTACTTCAAAATGAAGTCAGATCTCTGAGACTAGTGTAAAGTGTTGAAGGCCCAGGAGGGCTTTCCAAGAGGAATCAGGCAGCATTTCTACTTGGCAGAGGGGAGAGGCTTGCTCTCAACTACCAATGTGGGCTTAGGAGGGAACTTCCATGCCTGTGCTAGAACTCTCTTATGGTCCACTGGGGCAGAACTCCCTAAACATCTCTTGAACCCATTCCCTACTCTTTAGCCCCATTAGGATTCTTTCCCCATCAAATCCATCTTCTGTAATGTGGCCAGGGTCACCTTTCTAAGAGAGGAAGCTGATCATGTGACTCCCTTGCCTAAAATCTTCCACAGCAACACGGAAAATTCTTACAAGATTGGGTGAAAACAGCACAACACAAAATGATATATAGACTGTGATTACAAAGAGGTTTTTAAAAAAGTACAATGAGTAAGAACTAGAAGAACCGAAAGAGTTGGTGACAGTGGTGTAGGTGAACCTTTCAAAAGTCTTTGAATCCTTTTGCCATGCCTTATTACTAAAATACTATTTCTACTTTAGCCTCTCACCACCTGTGAATAAGACCCAAAGTCCTTATGAGGGGATGCAAGGCACCTGCAAGCTCATTCCCACCAATCTTTCCCGTCCCACCTGCCACCACCCACACTGTTTTCAGTGTCCTGTGACTAGACCTTTCAAAACTAAGTCATTGCTATCCCATTACTTCTGTCCCCAAAGACCTTTCCTTTGTTATTTGGCAAAATCTGATTCTCTCCCCACACCCCCCCTTAATGACATAAATAGTACACGAATACATTCTGATTGTAAACAATTCAGACCATAAAGTCACGTCTAAACTAAACGTTAAAGACCCTTCCTTCACCCATGGCTCCTGCTCCTCAGCCATACCCTAAGTCCCACCCCCTTCTCCAGAGATGCAGGTTGCTTAACTGGTTTGCTGTGATGAACTTTTACCACACTTCAGTGCTCAATCCTAAAATGCAATCTCCGTATCTGGCAAGAGCAGAGCACATGGACATCTCTCTCCTCCTTTTGTTTTAGATGTAGTGGAAAATCTTTTTTTTTTTTTTCTTACTCATTCAGCAGCTGGGCCCATACCTGAGAAGCCCTAGGGTGAGTGGCATCAGTCAGCATGCTACAAGGTAAAGGGGGACAAACACCCTCTCTTGCTCCTCATTCTGTTCTCGACTCATCAGACTGGTCGAGTTCCAAACCTGGGTTTCAGCATGGGGTGGGGAATACACAGCTTCTCTGTCAAGGTCTGGTCTAATACTGGGGCTTGGGGCCACAGCTCTAGTTAATAGTTACAAATTGCTTTTCTAGGCAACTCACTGCCTATTTATGATCTGAAGCAGGTCTTGGGGATAAAAGCCATTACCAACATTACCTCTGTAAGTGAATTTAAAATTCAGGTTGGGCCATGCTATATAGTCACAAGCAAAAGAGAATGGTGTTGTGTTGTTTCAGTAAAACTATACACAACGGGTCCCTCCTCATGTTATTTTCCACGGTAGCCTTCTATATGCCCCAGGGTATGATGTTTTGATTCAGTAGGTAAATCTAACACTAAATTTCTTTTATCAATATAATCTAATGGAAGTCTCAAGAGAAAACAGGCAGAAAGGCCCTAAAGATCAAAAGTACTTTTGTTATTATTTCTGTTTTGTTGCTTAATCAGTATTAAGGAAGGCTTCAAAGACTTGATAATTTTTGTTTGTAGTACGCTCACATAATATTCCCCAAAAAAGCTAATTTCTTTTTTCTTTCTTCTTTGTCTACTAGGAGAATCTGGTAGGGATTTTTAGCTCTAGAGCCAAAACTTCCAAGTAGTTAGTGACAATACACGAATCAAATTAGTAATAACCAGAACTGTGATAAACAGTCCATTATCTTTTATATGCTATTCAACATAATCACTTTGAAAGCATGTATAGAATTTTACATTTTAATGAGGCACGTACTCTATTAAACTATATTTTTGCTATGGAGATCAGAGGTCCAACGTGTTAGAAGTATTATTACATCATAGCAACATCTTCAAACATAGCTATGCTATGCACAGACATTACAGAGCACCTTTTATTGCCTATTGAACGACTAAATAAATCAATGAGATACCTGAAGTATACTTCTTGTTTGAAACTATTATATCCTTCTATTGCTGTTTTGTTTCTCCCAGAAAAAAACAAAACAAAACAAAACAAAAACCTGTTTGTAGTTAAAAGAACATGTCCTTGTTTTATAGGACAGGCTTATGGCTTTTCTTGTTTTCTGTTGGTATGCTTCCCCCAAAACTCAATTATTTCCTAAAGCAAGATGTTTGTATTGCAGAGAAAACCATTCATGTAGAGGCATTCTCTTCTCCAGAATTTGTCATGCTGTGAAATAGTTCACTGATGACTTTGGCACACAGCAGAGATGGCAAATTGGTTTCATTTCGGGGGTCAATCCTGATTAAAAAAAAAAAAAAGGTTAAAGACTGCAGGGAGCTCTATCTTGAGAAAGACAAGAATTGGGCTGATCCGGAAAGTGCCAATATCAGATACATCTGACAGAGGTGCAGAAGTGGAGAATGATAGCCTATCTGTCCCGATAACTGCCAAGACCTTATTTTAGGGGTGAAAATGGGGTCTTCATATGCGCACTAATGTGTCAAGGCAAAATGGAGACTTGCAGTCAACAGGAAAGTTTGATTCTTGATGGATCTATTAAAAAAAAAAAAACACAAAAAAACAAAATACAGCTACCCATAAGAAACCACTGCCAGTGCTGTTCTCTAAGATTCATTCAGAATTTAACTTCCACAAAACATTGTACACTTTCTGGGGGCACACATTCTAGATAATAACTTTCAGCTTGCTTGTTAATCAATATGTACAATACATACTAAAAACCTTAACTCTGATATACATATATGAGATTCAAACATGAGCAGCAAAGTCTTAAATAGACATATATTCGGTAATTAAAAAAACTGTTTTATAAGAAACCTTGTAAGGAGTGGAGTTAGAGAGAAATTTGGAAATCCAGTGAATAAAGTCTGGAAGACCATTTATCATAGTTTCACTTTTTCTTCCAAGCTATGAATTTTAATTTTTTACCTCTAATATTAAAATTTACCCCAGTATTGCTTCTGAACATCTTTAAGCTAAAGAAGAAATTATCAACTACTCCAGTAAAGTTAATTCTTGCTTTTTGTATAAATTCGAAAAAAAAAATGTACAGAATTTAACAAATTCTGTTTCCTGATGAGAAAACAGATGTTACTTTATAACCAGTAACTTCATCCTCTACAGTCAACAGTTCAAGTACTCTACATTTATCCCTGTATTTGAGGAACTAAGAGGCAGTGAGGCCTAGAGATCAACAGAGCAGCAAGCCAGGGGCAGACAGTTTAGACTAATGGGTAGGGTAAATTCAGGCAAGGAAAGGCTTTGCACAGGTGATGACAGCTGACGTGTGAAAGCTCAGGAGCTGGTCTGGAAGATAAGCAACGGGAGACGGTGCCTCCAGAATTTACTAATGTCCTCTAGGAAACCAGTGCAAGGCTGGGTCTGCACCCTCTCGGGGGATGGAGACAGCATGCACTAGGGCATCGAAACACATGGGTGCACTGACGAATCTTTTACTTACCTAACAAGTCCTCTTTTAGGGAGAATAGGAATTAGGTTCTTTGTCAGAGTCGATGCTAATCAAGATACTTTGAAACAAGCATTAACTACATGGCAGTAATCATGCTAATAATAGATGACAATTCTTCTCAATAAGCCTCTCCTACATCCCTCCAGTCCAGACTACTACTCTACTTTTTGTTTTCATCTAGGTGATACAAAAGTAAATAAAATGGTCTTTCACCACGTTGTGAATACGATCATCATAAGTATTTCTAATAATAAACATGATTCACATTATTAGTTTAAAATTGCTATCTTTTAAAACGATAAATTTTGAATTTTTAACTTACAAAATACTTAACCTGTCCCTTTTAGGCAATTGAGGCATAAAATACTAGTTTAAGTGCAACAAGATCAATCTGGAATATAATGTCCTATTTTTAATGACACAACAGTCATTTTCTTACTGTCACAGACTACCAGAAACAATATTCATTTCATTAACAATGAAACATGGGGGCACAGAACAGAAACATGGCAACAGAAATAAACTTTAATTTTAAAGCAAAGCTAGAGCTCATTTGTTCCTAATAAAGAATGTGTGGGTGCATATATTAATACATATATGTGTATATTTTCTTATAGATGGAAATGTATTTTCCAAGTTGGATTTATTGAATTGTATTTTTGTAAAGTTTTAAGGTATGTTGTAACCATAGTTTAAGCAAAGAATCTAATAAAGTGCCCAATAAGAAAAAAAGTACCTATTACTCGAAGACTAGAAAACTGAGTAACATTAAGGAGATCAAATACATCTTAAGGGAGAGGTATTAAGGGGTAGAGACAGGATATCAAAAATCTTTTAGTTTTCAAAATAGTTCCAGTTTCATTATTAAGAATTTAACTAAATTTTGGGAATGCAAGCTGGTGCAGCCACTCTGGAAAACAGTATGGAGGTTCCTCAAAAAACTAAAAATAGAACTACCCTATGGCCCAGCAATTGCACTACTAGGCATTTATCCACGGGATACAGGTGTGCTGTTTCGAAGGGACACAGGCACCCCCATGTTTATAGCAGCACTATCAACAATAGCCAAAGTATGGAAAGAGCCCAAGTGTCCATCGATGGATGAATGGATAAAGAAGATGTGGTATGTATATATATATATATATATATATATATATATATATATATAATGGAGTATTACTCGGCAATCAAAAAGAATGACATCTTGCCATTTGCAACTACATGGATGGAACTGGAGGGTATTATGCTAAGTGAAATTAGTCAGAGAAAGACGAAAATCATATGACTTCACTCATATGAGAACTTTAAGAGACAAAACAGATGAACATAAGGGAAGGGAAACAAAAATAATATAAAAACAGGGAGGGGGACAAAACATAAGAGACTCATAAATATGGAGAACAAACTGAGGGTTACTGGAGGGAGGGGTTGTGGGAGGGGGGATGGGCTAAATGGGTAAGGGGCATTAAGGAATCTACTCCTGAAATCATTGTTGCACTATATGTTAATTTGGATGCAAATTTTAAAAGATAAAAAATAAAATTAAAAAAAAGAATTTAACTAAATTTACCAAAAAAAAGTATACATAGTTTATATTTAAATCTGAAAATCACTGTAATTCCAAATACTATTCTAAACAATATTAATTTATATATTTGATAGTATAACAGTAATCAGTGAGTAATACTGTTTTGTGTTGTCTTCCCAAGTATTATTTTCTGGACAAATCTGGATGTTTGTACATTACACTTACTAACTACATTGTATTTTTCTATTAATAGATAGCTGGTTGTATTTGCCCCAAACCCCCACTTCTGGAATCAACCCTGATGATGCTCCCATTGACAATGTTTGTATAAATTATACTTGCCTCCCCTCAAACCCCAAACACCCTGAAACATACACCAGGTAATTGGGATGAAATCTCAAATGTAGAATTATCAGACCAAGTAATATCAAGAGCTTTATTGTTCTAAAACCAGAAGTTTTTCTTTAATGTTTACTTATTTTGAGACAGACAGACAGAGAGGGGGAGACAGCATCCCAAGCAGGCTCTGCTGTCAGCCCAGAGCCCGACACTAAGCTCGATCTCATGAACCATGAGCTGAAACCAAGAGTTGGATGCTTAACCAACTGAGCTACCCAGGTGCCCCACAAAAGTTTGTTTTGTTTTTTAAGTTTCAAAGGTGGATACATGCTCAATGGATATAACTTGGGGAAATAAAGAAAGTACAATGTGCTTGATAACAGACGACTGAAAACAAAGCAACTGTATATAATCTCTAAACTAACAGAGGGCCACTATAAACATTATCAGTATGCCTTTTTATTTTTTCCTCCATATAAAAATTAAAAATGGCATTATACTAAATACATTGTTTGTACCCTCCTTCCTCACTAGTATATCATGAAGATTTTTTAGTCTGAAAATTACTTTCCTGATATAATATTCATGAATCATATGGATTCCCTGTAACTTATACCAATTATCTCTTATTAAAATGTTGAGGTTGTTCCTAGTTTCTTAATAAAAGAAAAATAATGCCATAACAAACATTTCTGTATGTACCTATGATAAATTCCTAGAAAGTCAAATTATTTGCATAAATGTTATAAACATTCTTAAGGTTTTTTTGGATACACATTAACAGATTTTGCCCTTGAAAGGTTCAAGTATCAATTTTATAAATTCAACATTGTTTTATACAAAACAATACTATTAAGTATGATAAAAGCAATCCTCAAAACCAAAAGCAATGTGTATCCAAGTGAGATTTTATAATTTTTATTAGCTTGATACATAACTTAAATATTTTAATTTGAGGATCTTTCATTGATACGCATGTTATGATTTACTCTCTCTAGATTTACCTGAGGAGGCTTAGGTTACTAAACTTAAATATTCACATCAATTCTCTATATTCTAGTTAGTAAAGGTAGATTCAATTATTTTTGCCATTTTTCTAATATATTACTTTCTTCTTGCTACAAACTTTACATTTTATATTTTATAAGAGCATTTATACTATTGTTTTCTATTAAGAGTATTTTTACTCTTGTTTTTACATTTCAGCATATCTATCATATCTTTAGTGATAGTCAGGAATTTACTTGGTTAGGAATTTATCTCCAGCTAAAACTAGAATAAATATCTCATTTTTTTTAAATATTTTTTTTTAATATTTATTTTTGAGAGAGAGTGAGCAAGAGAGTTGGGGAGGGGCAGACAGAGAGAGACAGAATCCGAAGCAGGCTCCAGGCTCCAAGCTGTCACACAGAGGTCAATGCGGGGCTGGAACTCACAAACTATGAGATCATGACCTGAGCTGAAGTCGGCCGCTTAACCGACTGACTGAGCCACCCAGGAGCCCCTACCATCCAGATTTAACCATTAATATTTTGGTATATTTTCTTTTGTTGACATATTTTTCACTCAGTATTTTACTTCCACTATGTTGAGATCTGCTTTCTCTCTTAACGTTATAACAACATTACTTACACTTACCATAATTTTATTACTTTTTTACACTTCAATCCAAGTTAGTTAAAACAGTGTAGTAATGATTTCAGGAGCAGAATTCAGTGATCCATCACTTACATACAACACTGAGTGCTCATCCCAAGTACCCTCCCTAATGCCCATCACCCATTTAGCCCCTCCCCTTAGCAGAGCCCTCGGTTCGTTCTCTGTATTTAAGAGCCTCTTATGGGTTGCCTCCCTTTCTGTTTTTATCTTATTTTTGTTTCCCTTCCCCCATAAACATAATTTAAAAAGATTTTTCTTTAATGTTTATTTACTTTTGAGGGAGAGAGGGAGACAGACAGCAGGAGCAGGAGCAGGAGCGAGGGAGGGGCAGAGAGAGAGAGAGAGAGGGACACAGAGAACCCAAAGCAGGCTCCAGGCTCCGAGCTGTTAGCACAAGGGTCTCAAACTCACGAGCCATGAGATCATGACCTGAGCCGAAGTCAGACGATTGACTGAGACCCCCAGGCTCCCCCACCCATGAACATAATTTTAAATGGCTACACAACAGGTCAATTTTTCTGCATGTTACAATTTGCACATTTTCCAGTTGTTACACAGGTACGTTTTTTCAATTTGTCATTATCAATAATGCTGTGATGGCCTTTTCACCATTTTTTAGTAATATCCGTAAGAGAGTTTGTTAAAAGTAGGATTGCTAGATCAAAAGGAATGATTGATTGATTGATTGATTTGAGAGAGAGAGCGTGTGCACCTGCACGAGTTGGGGAGAGGGGCAGGGGAAGAGAAAGAATCTTAAATAGGGCTCCACACTCAGCATGGAGCCCGACGCAGGGCTCAGTCCCACGAGGGTGAATGCAGCCCTTTATTTTTCTTCTTAATTTTTTCTGTTGTTATTCTTTACTTCTTCCTACCTTTTAGCTACTTTTTTATTTTTAGATTCTCCTCTTCCTCCTTACCATGAAGGCCCAGACTACCTGATTTTGCCAGCCGGTGTTAATCAAAAGGAAACAAAAATAAAACTAAAAGAGAAGATCAATCAGAAGAAGAGAGAGGTCAGGGTCATACATTCTGGTTTTTTGACTCTGCCTTATAAGGCATACAGCTATGTAACAAGTGTACCGCACTAAGACAGAACACTAGTCGCTGCTGGAAATGCTCAACGGTGACAGCATGGTTACTGCCGCATGCATTCCCAAGAATCACTACACCGGGTAAGGAATGGGAATGGTCACTTCTAAGATGCCTTCCAACTTTATAGTCTATTAGTTTATGACATTAGGGAACACAAAAAAATGCTCTTCATTTCAAATGGTATATGGTGTTTACATACACAGATTTTTAAACTAATGATTAAAAAAATTAGCAGTCTATCTCCCATCATTTACATTTTCGTTAAATAGGCATCTTGAATTGTACTGACCTAAATTACAAGCCTATCTGTAGTCTGAAAAGGCCATGAATTCAGAGAATTGAAACTAATCTTAGAAACTCACACACCTATTGTGGCAAAGGGAGTTAGGGATCCTTAGATTATATACCTACTTAAAAGTATTATATCTATGGCATGATATATATCTGAAGGCAAATTATACATAAATAATAAAAATGGACATAGGTTATTACAACAAAGGGACACTCTGAAAAACAAGTAAAATCCTAACTGTACTAGGGGCAGGAAACTTTAATAAAGAAATATTTCTTCAACAGTTAATTCAATAACTATTACTAATTTAATATCTAATTGTACCTGAGGAAACTTTTAGTTTTACTCAATCTAAAAAAAAAAAATCCTATGTGTTGATTAGAACATTTATAAAAATTTACTCAAAGTCCTGAACTTTTATGTTGAACTGACTTTGAAATATGGCTAGCTGCATGTGCTTATTTCTGTAGGAAGACTTACTTTTACCCTCTTATATAACCATTTCTCATTTGCTTGTATCCAGTAAAGACCTACAGTTATCAAACTGAAAAAGACGGAAAGATATATATGGCCAAGGGAGCCTGTGATCTAAACAGGTTTAGATAACAATTTTAGCTCAGATAAGACAAAACCTTATCTAATATACTCTATCTTTAAAGATTAAATTACTTTGACAAATCTTCATTAGTGTAGAAGACAATATAATACTCTAATATTCTAAAAGGCCTGACTCTACTATTAGAAAGCTAGACTGGAATATTAATTTTTATATGTTTTTCAGAATATAATACAAAAAATTCTGAAACTTATTTTTAGAAAAAGCATTTCTTGGTATTTTGACTATAGACAGTATGTCTCTTTTCCTAATGTAAAAGTCTAAAGGCCAAAAGAGAAAAAGGATATATTAACACTATATCCAGTAGTAATAACTTATATCAGGGACCCGGTAAATTCTTGTCTTTAATATGATTCAAAAGTCCTTTAAACAAAACCTTCCCAAATCTGCCCTGTTTTTGGAAACACACTGCTCTGGATGATAGTAAATTTTGTTTATAAAAAATGGAAGCAGTTGGGGCACCTGTTGGCTCAGTCCATTAAGCATCTGACTCTTGATTTTGGCTCAGGTCATGATCTTGCCATAAGATTGAGCCCTGTGTCAGGCTCTGTGCTGACACCATGGAGCCTACTTGGGATTCTCTCTCCTTCTCCCTCCCTCTGCCCCGCCCCCGCTTAAGCACACTCTCTTTCTCTCCTTCGAAGTAAACAAAACATTTTTTTTTTTAAAAAATATGCAAGCAGTTGTGTAAATGATATAATGATGTTATCCCGTCAATTATGTCAAAAGAAGAGAAAAATAGAGAAAAGATATATCAGACTCAAAACTCTGATAATCCTTTACTTCTATTGAATTTTCAGGATCACTCAAAAATATCATCTTAAACTCTTAAAAAAAAAAACACACAAAAACCTTGACGAGATTATTTAGAATAACCCTTCTTGATTGGTGAGAAATTTGACTAAAAAAATTCTAGCAGTGTGTTGATAAAGTATCTGAAAAGACTCATTCAGAATGTAAAAGTAATCGCTTCTCGGCCTTTGGCTAAGATCAAGTGTAGTATCTGTTCTTATCAGAATGTAAAAGTAGCCTAACAAGCAACATGTAAACCAAATAGCAGCATTTTTATTGCCAACTTGTAACGTGTCTTTATAAAATGTATGACATTTGCAGCTGCCATTTAGTAAAATCAAGCGGGCTACTTTTTCATTATTTACATATGATAGAATGCAGTCCACTGTGTATGCTCAACATTAATATCAAAATTAAGCAAATGTGGCATTTGTCAAGAAATCAAACATTGTTTACAAACAATCAAATCTTTTCAAGGAAAATTTCCAATTGGTCATTTAAGTAAACACGCTTTAGAATAAGCACGACATTCACAATAATTGAAATCAATGGAAATCTCATTTAAGTTTGCCTCAATCAGCTGTTATCAATAAAACCCACGCTTTATCCTCAAACCTAAATTTTATGGATACAATCTTAATGCTATACAATCAAACAAATAAGAAAATTAGAGTAAATCACTGGAGCTCCCAATAAATGAAAGAAATCTCAAGTAACAAGCATGATTAAACCTGACATTTCCCAGAGCATTTTTCTTCCCAAAATCTGTTTTAAAGAAACATGCTTACATGGTCCCCACACTCATTTTATGGAAGCTAAAGCACAGAGAAGGGGCAAAAAACAGAGCAGAGGCTGCAAATGTAGGCTCCTTTCTTCCAACTGTTCAATTATTTTGTTGCTCTCCTGTTCCAGCATATGAGTAATCTCAGGATCCTTTCTGCTTGTCATTTCCCCCCCCCCCCCCCCGAAGAATTTATTGGCCCTTCTTTTTGGGCAGAAAGAAAGTGCACGTTTTGACTTTTTTTCTTTAATAGCATCATCCTTTACCAACATAAAAATACCCTAAACTACACTGAATGTTACGTGTGAACTTCAATAACAGACTAAACAGACATTTTCCTCAGTTTCTAGTCCAAATGAAACACTTTTTTTTCTGATTATAACAATATATGTTAACTGCAAGCAATTCAGACAATTTAAAAGATATTAAAGGAAGAAAGGGAAACCTGCCTGAAATTCTCGTGCCCATATATAAACCCTAGTTTGAATTTTTTTTTCCCTAATGGGCGGCTGCTATTCAAAATAATTTTATCATCACTGTCAAGGAGTGTGCACAAAACATCAAAGGACCTATAATTTGGGAGTATTTTCTAAAGATTTGACTAAGTTTTTTTCTCTTTTCCTAACCGTATCAAATACCCACAGCAAGAAAACAATTTAATATTAAATGAACATACTCACATATAAACATATAAAAGTAAAACAAAAATTTCATGAAACAATAACTGCCCTTAATACGTATGATATACTGATACTTTTTCTATTCTATTCCATTAAAAAAATAAAAATAAAAAGGCTAGTTGTGTTGTGTGCTTTCCTGACTCATTTATGGCTTACAACCTGCAATTTAAAAATCACCAACCTAGAAGAAAAATCCCTGAATTTAGTGATCCAGCTTTGTTACGGTTCTCCAAGTAGCCAGAATCACGTCATTTAGCTTCTTTGCTTCTCAGTTTTTCCACTTATTAGTGACAGAATTCAGCAGACAATAAAAAATGCACTTCAAAACAAACCATATCACCATGAGCAAATATATAGTGTTCAGTAAGCAAAATTAATAAACCAGGCAATCTTTCACTCAAAGAGAATCAGATCCAGAATACCCCAATAATCCATCATGCTACCATCAATACGTAAGATGCCAAGATAAAGCAGGACCTATGAAATCGAGTTTGAGTCAGTGGCTCACTCAAAAGATTTTGATCTTACTTAATGGTTGCTAGGAAACCAACTCATCCTTCACCAAGGACAGCTGAAGCCCCACCAAGTGATTCCAAGCCACCCAGTATAATTAAAATTAACTGCAGGGCAACAGCACTATCAGATTTTTTTTTCTTTTACTTCAGATGAAAGCTTTGAAATGGCTTGAACCTCTTTTACATATGTATATACTGTGGCCCACTGGGCTATCTCACATCGTGTACTTCTCTCACAGTAGCACATCCCCTTCGGGATACTCCTAAAAGAAATCTCTGTAGAGACTTATTTTCTAAGAAATTCACTGTGGCCTAAAAAACTATTTTGAAATGCTTTCGGGCAAGAGTGATTACAGCAGCTTGTTGCAATACTCCAACAAAGCACTCCAAATTTCATATACAGCCTTGTAATTCAGCTTGAATGAAAAAAGAAAAAAAAAAAACTATGATGAAAAGTTACAGTATCTCTCACTGAATATTCTACTCCACTTAGGGCAACAAGGTGAAAATACCCCTATGTGCCTGGTAGTTCCAAGTTAATTACCATTATGCTAAAACCATTAGGGTAATAATTAAAATGAGATTTTGAATATCAGCTTTTTAAAAAGTGGAACACATTAATGACCATGAGAACTTGATTTATACTCAACAAAAATTAATGGTCAACTGGCCAGTTTTATTAACTAGCACTCTACTTTCCTAAGTTTCCTAGGAAATACGTTGAAAGCCCAAGTCCTTAACATTTAGAGTTGAATTAAGTGTAAACCATTTCTATGGTCTGGCTGATATGGGTGGATGACTATTTTCAACAAAAGCATAAAATTCAGCCAACACTAAGTGTACTACAAAATTAAAAGTGAATAACTATCAGCTAGAACTTAAAGTATTTACATTGTGACCAGTAATGAACTGGTCACTTAAATGTAGTATAAAAGTGAAATGAGAGTTGTAAGTTCAGAACTGCTGTGTGCTCACAAGGTAGGTACTGCTGCCTTATCTACAATTATTGAATAATTCACACACTTGGGACTTGAAGATGTTTTTGAAAAAAAGTAAGGGATGTAAATGAACTATGATGGAGATGTCCTAACCTTAAGAAAAACACTGGAAAAAATAAATGACATAAAGAGAACACGAATAAATAGGTAAATCGTCAGGAAATAGGTTTCACTGGGTGAAACAAAAATACTGGGTAGAAAAAGAGTGTGATAAAAGAAATCAACAGATGGATATCATTAGCTGAATGGTCTTTGGACTGACTGATAAGAGCTGAATTCTTCTAGGTAGAAAGAGGAAGGCTGCTGAAAAGAATTAAAAATTATGAGCAAAGGGTTTTTTTTTTTGCCCTCTTTCACTTCAGTAAACCATAGCAGTGATAAGACAGTAGGCTGTAAAAAGGAGCGTGCGCACATCTGTAGACAGGGAGAAACATTAGGTGGTAGCAGAAATAACCTATGGAGAACCATCTTGGAAGCCACCTTGTTTCTGCTACAAATGAGCTAGTTCATTCATTCAACAAACATAAGCAATACTGTATATACCGACTGTATTTTGCTAGGCACTGGGAGGGATACAAACACAGAGGAACCCAGTCTTTGCCCTCAGGAACTTATAATCAAATAGAGAACACACTACCAAAACTAGTTCAAGTGCCCCTTGGGTAATTCAAAATAACTGCTATGGGACTTTAGATGTAAACATTCTCACTCCTAGCTAGGGTGATCAGGGAGGGCTTTATTGGTGAGGTAGCAGGAGCAGCGCTTTAAAGGAGGAATAGAATTTTAAACGAGACAGATGACTAGAGATGACGGGAAGAGGGGGTTCAAGTACACAGGGAAATCTCTGAGTTGGCTGGAAACAGGTATATGAAGTGAGATGGAAGGAAAGAAGATTAAAGCCAGCTTTCACTTCAATTCACAAATACTAGCGTGCATACACTTAACAGAGATTTTCAAATTTTAACCCAATCACAGAATGTCTCCTAGTTAAAAAAGAAACCTGACTTAGACATTTATTTCACAACTGCGCAAGAAAACCAATCTTAAATTTAGAAAGTTATATAAAAACTAATCTTTTCTACGAAAGAGGACAGACAAGAGAGGGAGTTGGCTGGGTGGCTGGGTGACCTGAAATGGTCACAGCAGAGGCACTAGTAGGGGCAACTTCTCATGGCCTTGCCAATGTGCTTTAATTCAGTCAAGAAGGACAACCTCTTAAGAGGAAAGACTTCAGACACCGCTGCCAAATCACACTTTTGCTTCTACACAGAAAGTATCAGATAGGATTCGGTGTTTAATGTCTTTTTATTCATGCTCCGAAAAACCACCAAACTCAATCCAACAGGCTAACAGACTTCAAACTTTTCCTTATTCTGACTCACTTAAGTTTATCTTTATTCAAAGCTTTCGTTAAGATTTCACACTTAGTTCCTCCTTACAGCATCGGGCAAAAAAATCTTAATATTCTTTAACCCAGTACTCCTTTTTTATATAAGCAGATAATTGGGGAGTAAAAATTGGAATTAACTGGTCCCATATTCCTTCAACTCTGTGCCTCTGTTTACTCATTTGTACAGGATGGTTATTTTATGTGTCAAATTGGCTGGGCCATGGTGCCCAGACATTTGGTCAAACCTTTCTCTGGATGTTTTTGTGAAGGTGTTTTTGGATGGGATTAAGATTTAAATTGGTAGGCTTTGAGACAAGCAGCTCACCCTCCATGTCACGGGTGGGCCCTACCCATTCAGTCAGAGGCCAACGCCATAATAGAGCAGAGACTAACCTATCCTGAGTAAGAGAGCATTCCGCCAGCAGACTGCCTTTGGACTTTTCTGCAACTCTTCCCCTTAGTCTCCAGCCTTCTGGCCTACCCTAGAGATTCTGGACTCACCAAGCCTCTACAATTTCCCCGAGGGAACTCCTTAAAATAAATCTCTCTGCCTCTCCACACATACACATTCTGTTTCTCTGGAGGATCCTAATACAAACGTTAGGGCCAGAACCAGGACTATAGCCTGTTGGTCAGACTATTTTCATTTCCCAAGGAGAGGAGAATAAAAGAAGGGAAAGAGTGTAGTCAAAGGGAAGAACAAAGCTAACACATATAGCTTTGTTTTTATTTATCTCTAATTAAGGCAAATAGATTCGGTGTAAAGCAAACCAACTTATACATACATATTTTAATGTTCTAAAACCAAAAAAGTTTGACTTGGACTCACAAATTATTGCACAAAAATAAATATTTCATGTGTTTCTTTTCAGGCCCATTCTTCTTCTTTTTCTTTTAAAGTTTATTTATTTATTTTGAGAGAGAGTGTGTGTGTGTGAACAGTGGAGGCTCAGAGACAGGGGATCCCAAGCAGGCTCCGCGTTGTCAGCGCAGAGCCTGATGTGGGGCTCGAACTCACAAACCGTGAGATCATGACCTGAGCCAAAACCCAGTCAGACGCTTAACCGACTGAGCCACCCAGGCCCATTCTTCATAAAACATTCACACACATATGCAATTATTACCGACTTCAGTCCAACCAGAGTTTCAGAATTATTAAATCTCTATTTCTCACCAAGGACGACAGACCCCAGTAACTGATCTGCTACTATGTGATGATTAATAGTGATGAAATTAATCTTTATTTATTAAATAGGATTATTAACTGTTAAAGTTCAACTGCACATATCAAACAAAGAACTTCATTATTCTACCATCTCAGATCATTATTTCTACTAATGATGAAGACAATTTTATTAAGCAAACTTTCAATAACATTCTAGGGCATTATTAAAATGATATTTTTAGGGAGTCTGTGCCAATTATCCATCTTAGTCTGATGTTTCTCGTGGCATGTCAGCAATTTGAAACATTAGAAATCTTACATAGGTCTGTTTAGGTCAGTATTGCCACATTTCATCTAAACCTGACTGCAAAGAGGCAAGGAATATAATCAGCCATTAATTATATTTGTTCTAATAGGATACGTATTTCATCTGCAAATAACAATATTTGAGAGAGTTAAAGTCAAGTTATCAGCTTCTGAAGAACATCCTTCAGAGTAAGTACTTTTTTGCTACAAATATGAATATCTAATGTAATTATAGTTGAGCATTACATACCATCAAAACTCCAAAATTTACTTTTTAGTCGGTAGGAAGGTGGACACATTTTAACAAAAACTATGATAACGAATCTTTCTTACAGAAACTGAGGACTGATTCAAGAAGTAAGCACCTGAACCGGTAAGATCCAGACTGGGGGCAGATGTTACCACTTTAATGACCCAATGGTTCCGTGGGACCTTGTGTGTCTACAATGCACAAGAGACTTAGGTGTGAACAGTCATACACAAATGATTCAAGAGCTTTCACTCTAAGTGGGGGAGTCAAAGGAGGTAGCAGTACTCAGACAATACATTACAGGTCGGAAAATATTTTGGGTAAATAAACAACTAAACAGACAGCAGTGGCAGATGAGAGGGGTAAGAGGAGTGGGAATGGTTTTCTCAGAGAACAAGAATATTTTATCACTGACACTGTTCCCAATTGCCAGCATATGGTGACAATCAAAAGTAACCTCTTTTCATGTTTTTTTCTCGTTTTTTAAACGAATGTTCATTTTTGAGAGAGAGAGAGAGATCGAGAGCGTGAGCAGGGGAGGGGCGGAGAGAAAGGGGGACAGAGGATGCAGAGTGGGCTCTGCGTGGACAGCAGAGAGCCTGATGAAGGGCCTGAAGTCAAGAACCACGAGATCATGACCTGACTCGAAGCCCAACGCTCAGCCGCCTGAGCCACCCAGGTGTCCCCCTGTTTATTCTCTTACAAAAGTCTGTTTATTATTTTTAAGTCACCTTCAGACGGTGCATCCCTTTGATGCTGGCATCTAGGGTGCACTGCTCCCACTGGCCCCCACCTCTTGGCACACCACTAAAAGACGGGGAGACCTCCAAAATGAAGCGTCCCACACTATCTCTAGGTCAAAGAGAACTTGTCTATGCCACACCAATAGAAAGAGCTTTCCCAAAAGAGAAATTAAAAAAACATTAAACTGTAACTATTTTTCACTACTGTAGCTGGTATTACTGTAAGTGGTTCAAATATATAATATATTTAACATAACAACTGAAATGCTGATTTGTTTTCAATTTGTATTCATCTAATAAACAGACATGTTTTCACGATGAAAAATAACTTACAACAAAAAGAAAATGTAGTGTCATCTCAGCATAATTAGGGAAAAATGCCCCTTTGCCGTATTTTATTCTTTCGGAGATCATAAAAAAGGTCGGTAGCTTAAAAGTATCAATAGTTGACTCCCCTAAAAGTTGAAATTTACTTTCAGCTTCATAAGGAACCAATGATTTGTCTCACTTCTGTAATTCCACTGTAAATAAAATACCCTAATAATATTAAAAATAAAATTTGCATACGGAAAAAAGTTCCTTCAACCGAATTTCTGATGTTATCGGTCCTAGTCTAAATGCTTTCTAGGTATGTGATCTGGAGATAAAATAAGTACCCTTAAGCATATTGTGAGATTTGTTGAAAACAGATGAAAGCACAAGAAATTATGACACTGCAACATCTGATCTGAAGGCATTAAATACAGAGCAGCTCAGAAAGACCATGTGCAAGGGGCAGATCAGCTCCATCTCAAAGTCTACAGGGCTAAAAGCTAAGTCACTATCGACTATGTCACCAAGTGACTAAGTGACTAGTGACCAAGTCACTATCAGTGACTATGTGACACATGTGATCAGAGACCAAGTCATCACTTCCAGCACTGTGTTTGTAACTGGAATGAAGGCATTGTCACAAACTTTACTATAGTTACCACCTTTACAAAGAAAAGAACAACAAAGCACAATGTAATTATGCAATATGGGGAATTTGAGATTTAAATCATTTACATCCAGGAAGATGAATGAACAACGCACAATTTAACGAAAAATTTCATGCTAGATGGATTTTATAAAAAGGCATAAATTATTCTGCCATGTGGAATTCTTAAGAATTTAATGTGCATTAACATGGCAAGGCTTCTCGATAATGTACTCAATAATGATTAATAAATGTTACTGGTCAAAAGACTGCTACTAATATAGTGGGGCTTAAAAATAAGCAGATTGATCTCTATCTCTCAAAAAAATAAACATAAAAAAAAAAAAAAACCCAGCAGATTGAATTAAGATCTCCTCTTCTAATATGTACCTTAGTTGCAGTAGGCTCCGAAGTTTCATTTCCAAGTTATTCACAAATATATCAATTACTAGAGTTTGCTTAGCATCTAATAATCAATTAGACTTCATTTATAAAGTTAAAAGTAAACAAAAGCTTAGGAAAACAAATGTGCCCTCTTTCACCTCTTCAGGGAACCCCAGCCAGTATACGTCAGAGAAGCAGGATGCATCATATAAACAGCACGAGGCTAGACTGTAAGGAGACTACAGCACTCTCACCCTTCTACAAGGTTTGCAAGTCTATGCAGCACTGATATGTAGAGACAACTAGAAAATCAACCAACTATAAATGCATCCTTCTGCTTAAACCTAACTACGTATCAACTTACCAAATCCCTGTGC
Source organism: Panthera uncia (assembly GCF_023721935.1). NCBI lineage: Eukaryota > Metazoa > Chordata > Mammalia > Carnivora > Felidae > Panthera > Panthera uncia. The sequence goes on along the minus strand of NW_026057576.1, from coordinate 5,939,986 downwards.
AACACCCAGTTAGCATGCAGGTAGTGAATCCCATCTAGGATCTGATACAATAGTGACTTCACCATTCCCCGAGGTAACTGAACTGGCTTCTTGTTTGCTTTAGAAGCTCTGTGAAACTTGATTATATGCTGAAAGAAAGAAAAATATCACCAGAAGCTTAAAAAAGAAAAGAGGGAAAGATCACTTGATGTAAAATATTTTCCTAACAGAAAAAGAAACACTCAGGGATTCCCAAAGATATCGAAAATATAATTTCATATTCTGCTGGATAACATAAACTTAAAATTTCCTACTAACTGGAGCTAAAATCTCATTTCCTGAGCAAATGATCGTGTCTCAGAAAACAAATGATTACAACAGAGAAGTTGAGAGCAATGTGATTTTATTTTAAAAGTATAATTAAAAAATACTTTCAGAATATACTTGACCCCTGTTTACCTGGTAGAAATTTTCAAGAACAGAATCTGTTTTATCTGTACTAATTAAATGAAAAGAAAATAAACAGAACAAATTTCAAGAGATACTTATGGGTTGGCTGACATAGCATAAATGTGTTACCTATTTATAATACATGGGTTATAAAGGAAGCACACAGGGAAATTATTTCAATAAAATACACAGAAGCATAAAGAAATCACATGTAAATGACCAGTTCACAGTGGAAATATTTAGAAATAGCTAAGATTCAGATGAGAAAAAAATAGCCTTGTACTATTCATTAAAAACTTTCTAGGAACAGTATTAGTGGACATCCCGTAAAACACAATACGATTTTATAAACAAGAAAATTGCTTTATAAACAAATGTACCTCAGTAGAAACAAGATCCCATGTTTCAAACTCTCTTGACAGGTTTCTTCGTTTTAATTAAAGCACTCTTAAACTGCAAGAACACCTACAAATCAGCTGAAATCAACTCTGCTGTGTGTAACACTAGGCATATGCCTGGTACCTCATGTGCAGAAGAACAGACTCTTGAGCAGTATTTATGGGTGAATATCAACCATATTCTTGACATCAGTAAACACAACTAAAACAGGACAGACATATTTTATATTACAGGTCAACATTTTCACCTCCTATTTTCTTATGACATAGAAAGTAGAACAAGGATAAGGAATAACTAGTAATTCATGAGTGAAGAAGTTTTACTTTCCAAAGAAAAAAAAATATATAGCAAAGACTACCTGGTGGGAAAATAAAAGTGTCAGCCTGCAGCCTGCATGTAGTATGATTAATCTATACTTTATTAGCAGCATAACACTATTTTAATTTTCTTCTGTTATCTGCCCAAAGTATTTTAAAACAGTCAAGCAAAATGGAGCTAAAACTCAATAATCTAGAATGTTCTGTCACATATCCTAAGAAATGGTGTGACAATAAAGTCTGTTCACCTTAAGAGCTAGTGGTTTTCAGAGCTTAATCAAAATAGATTAAAATACATCATTATTTATAAAAATTAAAACTTGACAGAGTGAGAAGAAAAGAATATGTAGGGGAGGTACAATAAATGATGCCATATGCACTCCTCCAGTTAACATTTTTAAGTAATCTCTATCCCCAACGTGAGGCTCGAGCTTACAACTCCAAGATCAAGAGTTGCACACTCTACTGGCTAAGCCAGTTAAGCACCCCTTCAGTTAACATTTTCATTAGGGTTCAACAAATTACTTTTTTACCAATATGTTATAACTACAAAAAACTACACTGGGGAAATCGCTTACCTTTGTTTTTATTCCAGGGCTATATAAAAAATATGCGGTGTGCTTAGCATGAAATTTCACCAACACCTAAGTGATTTTTTTAAATGACTCTTTTTACTGCAACTGTTTTTGTTATCCTCTGCTGCCTTACCCCAGCTAATTCAACACTCCAATTAAAATAAGAAAATGAAATGGATAAAGGAGGTTTTAGTAAACGGAATTATTTTATTTTTATTAAAATGAACATTAAAAGTACTTATTTGACTTAAATGAGTATTAATAAGAGGACAATAAGGCCAATGATGCCCATGTATACACATCTGGGAACACTGCATGCAGCATAATCTGCGAAAGTATAATTATTATATTGACACGTAAAATTAAATATCACATACTAGCTAGAAATTATACTGAATACAATACGATCTCCTATGTTCAACTATTACAAATCATGATTTATTACAAATTATGTTTATAAACCAGCCTACACAATTTCTCATAAATTTGGATCATATAATTTGATTTCATGTTAGGCTTGAGAATGAGCGTCCAATTCAATATCGGCCACACTAATTTAATAAATTTTTATTAACAGAATCCCAATTTGATTTGATCAGATTTATTTTAAAAGAACAGAAGTGAACAACAACAAAAATATTTACAACCAGCACTGACTGTGGACAATAGTTTCATAGAATAGAAAATGTGATGTCTACTTTCAGTTCAAAACAATTCTTTACAGATAACTTACAAAAATAATTTGAATCAAATTGCATTTACTCATGGAAAACAGAAATCCACACAGTGAAAAATACTCCTTATAAATCTGAAAGTATATGAATCCCATAGAAGTTTCCACTTCTGAAACCTGTTAGGGTTAAAATTATGTAAATGAGGTTAATTCTGGAAATTAGCAAGAGTTGAAAACTATTTTACTATTTTCAGGAGGTGAACTTCCTTCCAAACTATTTACTGTTTACTTGTGTTAGTTTCACTTCAAAATCTTGTTTTTACATCTACAAAGTGCAGCTGAATGAAAACTGTAAATTATTTTGAAGATACCTGAAACTGAGCCAGAATATTATAATCCCTTGCATACCAGTACAGATGGTCCTGACTTACAGTGGTTCAACTTATGATTTTTTGACGTGGTGATGGAGCAAAAGCGACGAGCATTCAGCAGAAACCACACTTCGAATTCTGAAATGTGATCTTTTCCCGGGCTAGCAGCACGCAGGCCAGTGCTCGCTCAGGATGCCAGGCGGCGGCAGCTGCTGTACCTCAGTGAGGGGCAACGGCCAACGCGCTACAACCATTCCACACTCACACAACCATTCTGGTTTTCAAGTTCAGGATGGTGTTCAACAGATGATGTGAGGTACCGAGCACTTCATTACAAAACAGGCTCTGTGTTAGGAGATTTTGCAACAACTGGAGGGGGATGTTGAGTGTTCTCAGCACAGTTAAGGTAGACTAGGCTACACTATGATGTTCAGCAATCAGGCTAGGTGTATGAAATGTACTTCTGACTTGATATGCTTCCAATCTGCGATGCATTTATCAGGATCTAACTCCATCGTAGGTCAAGGAAGATCTGTATGTATGTTTGTTTTCTTTTATTTATCTCAAGAGATGCATAGCCAGTACAGAAATATACATATAGGCCAGTATACAAATCACAGTGAAATATTTAAAGATCCTATTAAATTACTTATTAAATATCAGAAAAAATAGAGTTCACAGAAGTGAAGCACTTGTTAATGAATTAACTCAATGTAATACTGGGTTTTCGCTTACTTGTTTTATTTTCTCAACTGTAGTCTGTGTTAACTTGTTCTTTACACGAGACTGATCAGCATATAAGTTTTGTGAGTATATTTCAAAATTATTTTGGCTATCTTGCTACAGATTTTCATTTTATATATCATCAACTCTTACCCCCAAGATTGCACTTCAGAGTTTCAAAAAACATAACCGTTATGATTAATAGAGTAAATCTGATAGTTGCCCAAGACTTTCGTAAATACCGGTTTTAAAAACAATCTACTGAGTAAATGCAAAATACTGAGTTAGCTCTTTGTACTTCAGCTCTTTAGCCAAGATAAATTTAAATTCTGAGCCAAAGCATAAGAGACTCTTAAAAACTGAGAACAAACTGAGGGTTGATGGGGGGTGGGAGGGAGGGGAGGGTAGGTGACAGGCATTGAAGAGGGCATCTTTTGGGATGAGCACTGGGTGTTGTATGGAAACTAATTTGACAATAAATTTCATATAATAAAAAAAATAAATAAAAGTAAAAAAAAATTAAAAAAATAAATTCTCAGTTTACAGTAATTTTTATCAATGTAACATCATTTTTGTCATTATATTAGCTAACCTAATAAAACTCATCTAAGAGACTGTAATCACTTGACTTTGAGAATCTTCAAGGATTTGACTGGAAGCTGTCTTCCACAAAGAATTCTTCCTAAACGAGACCATGCCCAATTCAAGTAAGTACAATACTGAATTTCTGTTTATGGAAATAAGCAATACATAAGAATATGGTATTAAGTGTGAATATCCAGGAAATGATTAATAGTATGTTAGATTTGTATACTACACTTAGCTTATAAAGCTTTCCAAATACAAAACTGCTCTTCCAAAAAATCCTGTAGAAAAGCAGGAAAAGTATCACATTTTACAGATTGGGGGGGGGGGGCACCTACAACTTCAGCGCCCCCCCCCCCCCACTCAGAGACATTAAGAGATTTGCCTGGTGTTGTATGACAAATAACAGAATGACTAGCTCTAACGTATTTGTCTCCCTACACACGGATACCACTTTCTCATCTTATATTCCTTTACAGAGTAAAAGGAAACATGCTGCTTTTAAATCCTAGAACAAAATGGCTATTACAGTTACCTTAAAAATTTTATCAAAAATCTGCAGCTAAGATACCACACCGAATAGTTGTTTATACTGTTGAGATTCTACTGTTTTCTGTAGCACGTTACAAAGATCAAATTGATAAGATCAAAAAGTAATAATACAAAGCAAAATACCCTAGTCTTGGTAATTCATCAACCATATTCTGTGAGGTCACTTTTACTTAAAAAAATGTAAATCTCACAGTAAGATAAACTCCTAAAATTGTTTTTAGTCACCTTTAATCCCTGACTAAAACCAATGACTTGATGCCTACCACAATTCACCTTACCCAGAGGTCATGTTCAGCGTAGTCAAACAGAAGCCACACTTTCCTATCAGCATGAGACAGAAACACCTTTTGAAGAGAGATGACATTTGGATGCTTAAGCTCTCGAAGTAACTGCAAAATAAGGAAGATCCATTAAAAATTTTTGCTATGAAAATCATGTTAAATAAACCACACCATTTGTAATTCACAGGCAATAAAAACCCAATGGTAATCAATCCTAAAAATCTCATAACTACCCACACTATTTTAAAAGTGTCCATACAGATGAGGAAAAACTGTTTGGAAAAGATATAATTGAGTAAATCTGTTTTGCTGTTATTGTTTAGTTGGTTTTCTTATTTCATTTTTATTTTTTGTGATAAAATACATAACATTAAAATTACCATTTTAACAATTTTAAGTGTACAATTCAATAGCATTAAGTCTCCTCAAAATGTTTGCAACCATCACCACTACCCATTTTAGAACTATTTATGATCCTAAACAGAAACTCTGTACCCATTTAACAATAACTCCTCATTTCCCTTCTCTTCTCTCAGCCACTGCTAACCTCTACTCTACATCGTCTCTATGGATTTGCCTACTCTAGGTACCTCTTTTAAAGTATTAGAATCCTACAGTATCTGTCCTTTGGTGTCTGGCTTATTTCACTTAGCATAATGTCTTGAAGGTTAAGCCACACTGTAGCACTAGCAGCGTCATAATTTCCTTCCTTGCTTAGGGCTGAATACATTCCACGGTATGTATGTACCACCTTTTGTTTATCCATTCATCTGCTGATGTACTTGAGTTGTTTCCATGTTTGGGCTGCTGTAAATAATGCTGCTGTGAACACTGGTATACAGCTACCTGAGTCTCTGCTTTCGATTCTTTGGAAATATACCCAGGAGTGGAATTGGTGGATCGTATGTCTGAGACTTCTGTGGTTCACTTTTGGAGGCAACACCAAACCGGTTTTCACAGCAGCTGTACCATTTTATATTCCCATCAGCAACGCATGAGGGTTCCAATTTCTCCACATCTTCATCAACACCTACTTTCCTTTTTCTCCCCCCTCTCTAATAACAGCCACATTGTAACAGATATGAAGTAGTATCTCACTGTGGTTTTGATTTGCCTTTTCCCTAACAATGGGTTAGGCATCTTCTTTAAGGTGCTCATTGGTCATTTGTATACCTCCTTTGAAGAAATGTCTATCCAAAGTCTTTTGCCCAATTTTGAATTGTTTTTTTCTTCTTGTTGTTGTGATCCTTTAGCGTAGATATTAATCCCTTATCAGATAAATGATTTACAAATGTTTTCTCCCATTTTGCTAGTTGTCTATGTTTTGACATCATAAAACAATTGAACTTAAATGTGTAGTTTGCAATTCTTTAAAAAAAAACTAATCACGACATTAGAAAATACAACATTTATCAATATCAAATAGCAGATGAGAATTAAGATCTGTAATTCTGTGAGATATGATACCTATTTTCTCAGGCATTTCAAATATATAGTAAAATTGATTAAAATATTTTAGCCTTTAATAAAATAATAAAGAACTTATGCAGACAGAAACATCTAAGTAGAACACATTTTTATGGGTTTAACCTTTCTCATTTCCTAGAAGGACATTCTTTTATCTAAAATCTTTTATCTCCTTATTTTATTCCCATTTCATAACCAATGTGGTCCTAATAATCCATTAGGATTAAAAGGTTAAAAAGTATTCCTACCTCGTCAAGCAAAAAAAGAAACAACAGCTCCAACAATGACAAGAAAAAATTTCTCATGAAGCCTAATACTACGTATTTATCAGTTACAACTGACTTACACAGTGGCTTCCAAATGTGTTCCAAATACATGACAGCCATGTGAGAAAGTCAAGGTCTTGGAACTTACGACTTCAGTACGTTTTATAAGAACGCTGCTACCAAAACAAGAATTAATATAAATACAATGTTAACAATATATTAGGGACTCTAAAATGAATTCAGCAAAGGAAAGACTATGAATGGACTGTATGTTAAATCACTTACATTAACGATTATTCTCCGGAAAGGGATAATTATTTTATTCAGAAGCAAGATTAAATTCAAGTTATCTATTTCTGCTTTTAGAATATAATTTCAAAGCTATGAGACTTTAGAGAGTACACACAAATCCTCAGAAACCTAAAGGGGCAGTATTTAAGATTAACCATTTCCTAAGTAGTAAACAAGGCAAAGAATCTGATAGGGGAAGTCTAGACCTCGGAGTCACCCAGGATAATCCAGCTGGCTGGAGAGCCAGCCCTAGTGCTAAGTTCACCTTAGTTCTGGGTCAAGCGTTTTCTCTATTACCTCACGATTGGAACACACTTCTCAGGCACTATTTCAAATCATTTCTGGAAAGTGGCAGGGTAGAAATTACGACAAACTCCATTAGAAACCTGCATATAAAGCTATTCTTAGATAACCCCTCAATTTTACTTCCAAGATGAGGCTTAGCTCCTGTACTGGGGAAGTGGGGGAAACAACCAGCAACATACTTTATTAAGTTCTCTAGAGGGCCAAACATGGTGCTAAATAAGCAGAGGACATGCCTTATCTCGCTTAATCAGAAATTACTGCATGAAATATTTATATTACTTGTATTTTATAAATGAGAAAATTGTGGTTTGAGGGTATTAAATAATTTGCTCATGGTCATAGTCCTAGGTAGTGGTTACAATCAGGCTTTAAATGCTTTTAAAACTAATTAATTGACGTTTAAAACACAAAGCCAACACTCTAATACCAATACCTTCCAAGACCTAACACTCTGGGGGGGCTATTTCTCATTATACTTCATAAGCACAGATGTCTAAATATATACTAGGGTGTGAAATGCACAGTGACAGGCACAGTGCCTTGCTCACCATTTCACTGCTAGGTTCTAGCACACTGCCTGGGCACCTGGTAGGCACTCATTAGGTATTTGATGATTAATGAATTTGTGAATTAAAAAATATATACAAATGTACAGGCATCATACAAAACACCCTTTGGCTTCTGACCTGTGGACTAAGATCACTGCTTTCATCATAAAACCAGTCTACTTCTTTTAAGAATCTACTTCTTGGGGCGCCTGGGTGGCTCAGTCGGTTTAGCATCCAACTCTTGATTACGGCTCGGGTCATGATCTCGCAGTTTGTGGGTTAGAGCCCCTCAATCGGCTCTGCACGAGTTCAGAGCCTGCTTGGGATTCTCTCTCTCTTCTCCTCGCTCTCTCTGCCTCTCCCCTAGCTTTCAGAATAAATAAATAAACTTAAAAAAAATCCACTTCTATTTTTAAAACATCTACCTGATGAGTCAGACAACAAATCTTCGAGAGTAATAATTTAAAAATATATTAACAGTCAGTGCTATCATTATCATAGTAAGTAAGTAACAGTAAGTGTTATGGACTGAACTGTGTTCTCCCTCACATTCATATGTTGAAGCCTTAACTGCCAGTACCTCAGAATGTGACTGTATCAGAACATAAGACCTTTACAGAGGCAATTAAGTTAAAATAAGGTCATTAGGGTGGCCCTAATCCAATCTGAATGGTGACCTTATAAGAAGAGATTAGGTAGGACACACAGAGAGACACCAGGGCAGCTGGTACAGACAGGACCTTCCAAGAGGTCACAAGAGAATAGTCGTCTGCAAAACCAGGAGAAGCCACAGAGGAAACCCAACTCTGCAGACTCTCCCATTTTGGACTTACAAGTTCCACCACGGAGAGAGTCAGTTTCTGTTGCTTAAGCCACCCAGTCCATAGTATTTTGCTATGGCAGCCTTGGTAAACTAACTCAGTAAATAACTACTATTAGTGAGTAAGTAAAACACTCTATGCGGGGTGTTTTTTTAAGGGAGATTTATCAGGGGATGGGTCACTGTGGGATTAGAGATGGAACCGAGTCTCAGTGGGGAATTACATCTAAGTAAATATTTCTATTGAAGTACTTCCAAAAAACCAGGGAGCTGTGCTACATTTAGCAGGGCTAACATTAACCAAATACCTCCTACATGCCAGCCACTGTGGGAGATACACTAGGTCCCGGACATAAAATGTGCTAAGACTTGCTGAGGTTCTCCAGTAGGAGACAAATGCAAGTAAGCAGGCAATCCTAGGCTGCGGCTGCAGTAGTGGTAACCCATTACTGAGAGCAGCTAACATTTACCTGGAGTTTATTGTGTCCAAAGAAGTATGCTAAGCTCCTCACGATAAACCCTATGAGACACTGTTACCATTTTACAGATGAGGAAACAAAAACACAGTTATCTTGCCTTGGGCCCTACAAGCTAGTAAGTGGTCAAGCCAAGTAAAGCACAGGTTTATTTGGCTAGGGCTTTAAGTGCCACAGACAATGCTTTGACATTGGTACTCTGGCACTGGGAACATCCCAGTTTTCAAAGCTGATGAAAAGAACTTCAGCATTTCATCACCCCGTACAGAGCCCACAGCATGTAGTTACATATTTCTTAACATTTTCTAAGGCTGGTTTTTTTTTTTTTTTTGCCTTTTTGAAGATTTTGAGTTAAAAAAAAATTAAAGAAAAGGTTTGAATAAGCTTAAGCAGTGGTTTCCATCACAAAAATCACCTAAACTCTTCTAATTCTACTGGGAACAAACTGCTGTAATTTCCTGAATACTAAGATCACTGCTAAAAATATAAACGTCTTAATATGTCATTCATTACAAACTTAATTCATTCTAATTGTGCCATCTAATATCACCCTTAATTTGAACTCTTAAAGTACAAATAAATAAAAAATTAATAATATTTGAAGCTGTATCTTGTTAATAAATACCATGTGTAGCTGTGAGAAGATAAGAAAATCTCCAATATTCTCAAAATGACATTGATTTATAATATTAAAACTTTACAATATGGCAAAAATAATAAATTCTGAATTTATGCCATAGGTCTGACGATAGCTATGGGCTGCTTCCATAATTTGGCTATTGTAAATGATACTGGAATAAACACACGGGTGCATGTATACCTTTGAACAAGTGTTTCTGCATTTTAGGGGTAAATACCCAGTTAGTGTGATTACTGGATCCTAGGGTAGTAATATTTTTTTTTAATTAAAAGAAACAAACTTTTTTTAATGTTTATTTTTGAGAGGGAGGGAGGGAGGGAGGGAGGGGCAGAGAGAGAGGGAGACATAGAATCTGAAGCAGCGGTCAGCTGCTGAGCTGTCAGCACAGAGCCTGACGCGGGGCTTGAGCCCACAAACTGTTAGATCATGATCTGAGCTGAAGTCAGACGCTTAACCACCTGAGCCACCCAGGCAACTCTAGGGTAGTTCTATTTCTAACTTTCTCAGGAACCTCCATACGGTTTTCCACAGTTGCTACACCAGTTTGCATTCCCACCAATGGTGCAAGAAGATTCCTTTTTTTCCACAGCCTCGCCAACACATATTGTTTCTTCTGTTTTTGATTTTAGCCATTCCGGCAGGTATAAGGTGATAGCTCATTGTAGTATTGGTTTGCATTTCCCTGATAATGAGTGATGTTGAGCGTCTTTTTTGTCTATTGGCCATCTGGATGTCTTCTTTGGAGAAATGCCTATTCACGTCATCTGCCTATTTTTTAACTGGGTTATTTGTTATGAGTGTTCAGTTTTATCAGTTCTTTATATATTTTAGACACTAACCCTTTATTAGATATGTGATTTGCAAATATCTTTTCCCATTAAGTGGGTTGCTTTCTAGTTTTGTTGACTGTTTCCTTCGCTGTGCAGAACCTTTTTATTTTGATGTAGTCTCAACAGTTTATTTTTGCTTTTGTATCCCTTACCTCAGGAGGCATATCTAGAAAAGTGTTGCTATAGATGATGTGAGAGAATTGACTGCCTGTGCTCTCTTCAAGGATTTCTATGGTTTCATGTCTTACATTTAGGCCTTTATTCCATTTTGAGTTTATTTTTGTGTACTGTTTAAGAAAGTAGTCCAGTTTCATTCTTTTGCATATAGCTGTCCAGTTTCCCCAATACCGTGTGTTGAAGAGATTGTCTTTTTTCCCATTATAAATTCATTTCTCCTTTGTCAAAGATTAACTGACACACTTGTGGGTTCATTTCTGGGTTTTCTATTCTGCTCCACACATGTTTAAAAAATTAAACAATATATTTCTAAATAATCTATCAATAAAAGAAAAGAATCACAAAGAAAATGGAAAATATTCTGTACTAAATGATAATGAAAATACAATGTAACAAAACTTATGGAATGCAAGTAGAATACAGCTTAAAGGGAAATTTACAGTTTTAATTGCTTATTGAAAAGAACCATTTAAAAATCAATGACCGGGCACCTGGGTGGCTCAGTCGGTTGGGCGGCCGACTTTGGCTCAGGTCATGATCTCGCGGTCTGTGAGTTCAAGCCCCGCGTCGGGCTCTGTGCTGACAGCTCAGAGCCTGGAGCCTGTTTCAGATTCTGTGTCTCCCTCTCTCTGACCCTCCCCCGTTCATGCTCTGTCTCTGTCTCAAAAATAAATTAAAAAAATAAATAAATAAAAAATAAATAAATAAAAATCAATGACCTAAGGTTCCACCTTAAGAAGATAAAAAAGAAATGTAAGCCAAAAGTAGAAGGAAAAAAAATAATAGAGAGTAGAGATCGATAACATAGAGAGAAAATACAAATTACCAACCTCCACTGAAACAGGACATCACTACAGAAGCTACAGATATGAAAAGATACGGGAATAATATGAACAACTTGGTGCTGATAAATCAACAACTTGCGTGAAATAGACAAACTACATAAAAAATACAAAATATCAAATACTAGATGCTATTAAGGATATAATATTAGTTTGTGAATTCTATCAAATATTTATAGAAGAAAAACTACCAATCTTACAGAAACTCAGAATACAGGGGATGAAGAAATGCTGCATAACGTGTTTCACGAGGACAGCATAATCTTGATACCAAAGACAAAGACATTACAGAAAAGATAATTATAGAACAACATCCTTCAAACTCAGACAGTTAAAACTCCTTAACAACACACTAGTAAATCAAATCTAGCAATAAACAACCAAGCAGGGATTATTTCAAGAATGCAAAATTGGACAAACATTAAAAATCAATGCGGTCTACCAATGAAACAGAATAAAAGAGAACTATAGGGTCATTTCAGTACACGTAGAAAAAAAGCATCTGATAAAATTCAATACCACTTATGAAAAAACTAGAAAGAGCTTCCTAAGTCTGACTGACAGCATCTATAAAAACCTATAGCTGGCATTTTATCTAATAGTGAAACACTGAAAACACTTTCCCCAAGACTGGGAACAAGTCAAAGATGTCCGTCCTCATTACTCTTCAACATTATATGGAAGCCAAGTCAGTGCAATAAGAAAAAAAATACAAAGATGAAAAGAGGTAAAACTACAAAACACTATTGAGAAACTACAAAACACTACAAAACACTATTGAGAAAAATTAAAGAAAATATTAAAAAACAGAAAGTTTATCTTTTGAGTTTCATGGACTGAATGCAATATTATTAAGGTATTAGTTTTCCCCGAATTGATCCAAACCATAATCCCAGCATGCATATTTTAGAAATAAAAATGAGCTGATTCAAACATTCATATGATACTGAAAAGGACCTAAAATAGCCCAAACAATCCTGAAACAGAGGACTAAAGCTGGTGGCCTTATACAATCTTACTTCAAATCTTGCTGTAAAGCTAGAGTGACCTCATAATGGCATAAGGGCGGACAAAGAGATCAGTAAGAATGGAACAGAGCCCAGAACAGTTCACACTTACATAGTCATTTAAGTTTTTGCCAGGGGAGGGGAGAAGCTCAAACCTTACATCACATGTATACAAACAAAAATGAATTAAACAGAACCCAAACTAAAGCGTACAACCAAAACTATACAGCTTTTAGAAGGAAACACAGGAAAATATCTTCACAATCCGTGGGTAAAGATTTCTTCAGTCAGGCACAGAAAACAACGGTCGCGAAAAGGAAACAATAGTAAATTTCATCAAAAATAAAAATTTGTGCTCACTTTAGGTTGAAAAACCATAATCATATACGTTAAAAATAAGTGTTCATATTTCTTTCCGAGCTTAACTTCATTTACAGTTATCAACATACACATGAAGAATGTCTGTTCCTAAAATGAGCTGTTTTCAAAACATTTTGCTGAAGTTTAATACACACAGAGAAGAGCACACAAACCCGTTAAGTGCACAGCTCGGTGAGTTCTCACATACTAAACCCACGTAACCAAACCCAGAACAAGAACAAGAAACAGCACATTACTAGAATCCTGAAAGTTCCCTTGTCTCCACTTTCCATCACTCCCTGACCCCTCCAAAGAAAATCTCTATCATGACATCTAACATCACCGACCACAGTTCAATGGATTTTAATTCTTTAAAACTAACTAGAATATACAGAACTGTAGATGCTGGAAGAACTGATAGTTAATGTACAGATATCCTTCCTCTAGATTCAAGAGCATTAAAAATCTATCAATTACATGAAAGAGAATTTCCAGCATGGCATACCCTCCACCTCACCTCTACTCTTCCCTCGTGGAGGTAATTCTTACATGTCTTCCTGGAACCTTCCTTGATTTTCTCAGTTAGATGTAGATCCTTTTCCCATTCTCCATACAGTTCTACCACTGTGCTTGGTATACCATTATTATAAGATATATGAGTGTCTTTCCTCATCAGCATGTAAATACTCAAGGCCAGGGACCCTGACTGTTCTGTTTCTTTACTTTTACCTACTCTAGTTCCTGTCAACATGACATACAACAAATGAATGAAAACCCAGTGGTATAAATCTACTAAATGAGTAAAATTATCTAAGTTAATATATCTAGCTCACAATAGCCTATTATCTGTGGATAGATACAAGGGCTAAAAGCAACAAGATTATAATATATATTCTATAATATTCTGATTACAGCCAGAAAAGATAAATTTGGACCCACAGTGCCACAATAGTAAAAACTGAAGTAAATCTCATGAAAGTAAAACTCAGTTTAAATCTGTGAATAATTATTTAATAGTGCATTAAGATGAATATTTTCCTCTGGGATTAAAATGAGATTCTAATGCCATATGGAAAGCTAAGTTTCCAAAAGAAAACAGCGCATATTTTTAACATATTCAAATGAACAGATACAATAAAAATCAAGTAACACAATCTCATTTTAAGTTCATGTAATGACATCAATCTCATTAAAATAGAAATACTAGTTTTAATGAACATATAGGTTCCTACAAACTTACTTTTATTGCACCCAATGAAATAATAACTGGACCCTTAATATTTAGTGACATTTATCAGAAAAATATATATTTATATAAACAACTAAGACTGACGTACTCCCAAATAAATGAATTTATGCAGACATTTTTGCTAGAACTACATGCCACCTTTAGTTCTCTTAGGAAAGAAATAGATTTTTCTACAAATGGTCAATATGAAAAATATTTACCAACTTTCAATTAATGTGTATATGTGACAAATACAATTCAGAGACCACATAGTTGACATTCATGAGTCAAATGATAATAATGATTATAAAAAGAGCTTCACTTACTGCTATTTCTCTACATGCCGACATAGAGATCCCAGTTCCTTCTATTTGTTTTAAAGCATAGTCCTTATCATCTTTCCTGCAAAAACAAACTGATTTTAATATACAGATAAAACTAAATTTATGTGCATTTTTAGTAATATAAAATATAAATAAATATAAGCCACATATTTGATACACAGACCACTTTTCACATGTGTTAAACAGTATCATATAGGAAGAAGTTTTTAGATAATCTAGTTCAATCCCATTATTTGCTGAGGAAAGTTACATTCAAAGTAATAAAAAGACTTGTCCAAGCCTCCATGGTTTGGGGAAGACAAAGATTCAGAAATGGAGCTCCAGACTTTCAGCAATGATACGTATAGATTTCCTTTTATACACACGTGTGCGTGTGTACTGTACCCTCAACACACACACACACACACACACACACACACACACACACACATAACCTTGCTTCCTAAAACCCATTCAGATATTGGTGGGTCAAAAAAAAATTAAGAAATGAATGCATCAGTAAAGTACAAGACGGTTATAATTTCAAACATGTTATAGTCCTCCTATCTCCCAAATACCTTTGAAGAGATTCAGTCAACATGTGTTTACTAAGCACTTACTATGTATTCAGAA
The DNA here is from genome assembly GCF_023721935.1 of Panthera uncia. NCBI lineage: Eukaryota > Metazoa > Chordata > Mammalia > Carnivora > Felidae > Panthera > Panthera uncia. The sequence goes on along the minus strand of NW_026057576.1, from coordinate 5,924,867 downwards.
CTGTGCTCGGTATGGGGGTTAGAGCAGAGTTCCTTCTTCTATGGAGCTTTCCGTGTCTGCTGGCCTAGACAGATAAGTAACTAACATACCGCAGTACAATCTAAGCGCTATGATAGGGCAAGCGCAAACCGCAGAGGTTACTCAACAGTTACTCTGGGGGAGGACCTAAGCAAGGACTTCTCAGAAGAAACACCATTCAACTGGGGCCTAAGTGGCAATTTTCACACTGTTTTGACTCAGGACCCCTTTACTCTCTTGGATATCACTGAGGACCTGCGAGGTTTTGTTCGTCATATCTATCAGTATTTACCCTCTTCGATTTTAAAAATGGGAACTTGTAAAAACAGAATACACAGCACCTATCCGTTAGCCAGCAGAGCGATGATGTCACGTTATGACACCTTTGGGAAAAAAACCCACTGTACACTCACGAGACAGTGAGAAAGGAAATACCACTGACCCTTGAACAATATGGGTTTGAGGTGCACGGGTCCACTTATATGCAGATTTTTTTCAACAAATACAATACAGTACTGTAAATATATTTTCTCTTCTCGTTTCAGTAACATTTTCTTTTTTCAAGCTTTCTTTATTGTTAAGAACACAGGAAATAACATACGTAACATAAAAAACATGTGCTTAATTTGCTGTTTATGTGATCTTATGGCTTAAGCAGTCAAGTTCTTAGGGAACTAAAAGTTATATGTGCATTGTAGACCGTGGTGACCGCGTAGGCTGTCGGCGCCCCCAACCCCCACGTACTCAAGGGTCAACTGTGACATCACAGCACTAGTAGGAAAATCGTGTTGACCTTCGGATTCTCTGAAAGGATTCTGGGGGTAACGAGCGGTTCCCAGACCGGAGTTTGAGAACTGCTGATGTGGGGGTATGTGTATTTGTGTACGTGTACGCGGCTTGAGTTAAGACGGCAACACAGCGTGAAGATGCACGAGGCGAGACAAAAGCATTTCAGGAGAACAGACATCGTAAACAACGGGGGATGAGGCTCAGGACATCAATCAGGAACCAGAACATAAGTCTTTCTACTCCAAGAATAACAGGAAGCCCTCCATTAAAGATCTCTTTCATAAGAGATATCAATCCTATTTTATTGGGAAAACGTATCTTTGGCTGCCTTCTGAATGCTTTGGGAGAGCAAATAAGAACAGGAGGCAGAGAAGCCACTGAAAAGTAAACAGCGTTAAAGTACTTCAGCTGAGAGACGGCGGCGGTGGCTGCACAACGGTGGTTTCTATACAGAGGACACGGACCGGAGTGCCTCGGCAAGGCAGGACCAGTAGCACTTGGTGACAGGGCACTGGTCAGAAGGAAGGAGGAGGAGCCAAAGATAATGACTTGCGCCGAGGCAGCAGGTTACCAGCAACATCACCGACTGAAATAAGAAACGGGAGGAAAAGGACCGACGGCAGAAGAAGCCAGCTCCGTTTTGTGTAGGTCGAGTCTGCGGTACATCCGAGATACCAGAGTGAGGATGGCAAGCTGAGTCAACAAGTCTAAAGCTCGAGAGAAAGCTGAAGACACGCGTTTACTATAATTAGGACACACACGGTAATCAAAGCCATGGGAGTCAAGTGACGCCAGAGAGGTCAAAAAAAAAAAAAAAAGTTTCAAAAAGGGTAGAATAGGAAATAGTAGCGAAAGCTGCGGAGGAGACTAGCGAGGTGAAGAAGCGTCCGCTGAACTTAGCAACGATGAAGTCACCAGAGAGCAGACCGGGCGACAACAGTTGAGGTGGTGATGTAATGGCAGAGTCCGCAGTGCAGCAGCTGGCGACGAATGGGGCACAAGCAAACTAAGATGATAAACGGAGACATCTGAGAGGGAGAAAGCACACCGGTAGCTGGACTGATGCGCAAGCTTACAGAGTTACTATTATTTTAAGAGGGAAGAGAACTGAATAGGTTAAGTACGGCCAGGAAGAATCCAGAGCGAAGGAGCTGCTGACGGAAGAGGGAGAGGCAGGTAAAAGTTAAGAGAGCAAAGACGAAAATGCTGAGGAGAAATTAAACAAGGCTAGAAGGAGAAACACTTTCAGGGAGAGTTCTCACCTGATGGCTTCAAATCTTCCTGATGTTGGAAATTAGGTCATATACTATAAGTAAGAGGAGGGCACCTAGGCGGCTCAGTCAGTGAAGCGTCCCGACTCCGGACTTCGGCTTAGATCATGATCTCACGGTTCCTGAGTTCAAGCCCCGCATCTGGCTCCATGCTCCCAGCACGGAGACTACCTAGGATTCTCTCTCCCTCTCTCTCTCCCCCTCCCCCACTCCCTCTCCAAATAAATAAACCTAAAAAATAAAAGCACGGGCAAAGGTGGTAGAGTTCAAGATTTGAAAGGATGAAAGGAGGTTTGGTTGAATAAAATCTATTCATTTAAGTACATTTACTACTTTATTATCTCAAATTATTAAAACATACGTAGCTTTATCTTCGTGATTGCAATATATTTACACCAAATCCTTAGCTGTGGGGGAAAAAAAAATCCCAATTCCAACATTATTTTTCTGAAAAAAAGATCTGTCTTATGACAATCGGCTTTATAACATACTTTCTAGTAAAGCCCCACGGGCACTCATTATTTTAAAAATACATTAAGTGTACCTACACTCAATGTTCACTATGTCTGAATGATGTGTGAAAGAATTAAAAACATGAAGTTGAAGAGGGGGATGCAAAAATAAAATGACGTCAGGACTAGAATACGTCTGCTAGACACTTTCACATACACGGTACTGGTTTAACCAGATGGTTAACCCAGGAGTGAGTACAAGGGATTGTTATAGGTACTATTTGAGGATAGCATCCTAGATCTGGGCACTCTAAGGAGAAAGAGAGTGGTGGGAAAGAAAATAAATTAAACCCAAGACTTACCCATTCACCTCCTTAACAACAGCCCTGAATTTCTCTCGTATGTAAATGGCCAAGCTGCCATATGCAAATGTCTTCTCAATGAACTGAAAAATTCTAATCTGCAAACAGTTCTCTCCCCCATCCCAAGTAATTATATGTGTTATATTTTATAAAGGTAAGTGATGAGCAAGAAAGGTGAAATGGGAGAATAGAAAAACTTTAGATGTTTGATAATCAAAAAGGCAACCTCCTCTTGAAAATCATTGAATTACCGTCATAATATAACAGCACTTTGTGGTTTACAGAGCACATTTATTTATATATCCATCCACACAGTCACTTTTCAGTAAAAAGGCACATTGGAGAGGAAAAGGATTTGTTCCCCAGTTTCAGTCATGATCCGGTTAAAGTAGTCAGCCTGCATAAATAAATAATTGCAATATAGTGTTTTAAGTGCTATAAATAGTAGGGACCAACTACAACTTGAAGGGTTGAAGCAAGATGAAAGAAAGCTTCAGAAAGAGGCTACCTAAGCAGAGATTTTCAAGATTTCAGAAGTTGGTGAGGAAAGGAGGGAGGGGCTGTGGAGAGAAATCAGTAGCAAGAGCAGACGTTCCAGAAAGTGGGAACGATACGTACAAAAATACAGAAGATGGGGAAGGTGTGACATGCTCAGAGAATAGCAGAGAGTAGCAGCAGCAGTTTAACATCATGAAACATGCTCACAGTCCTGAGGATGGATGAGATTTTAGAAACAGGCAGAGGGAAGATGGGAGGGGGTCAGCTGTGTCATCTGTGTCCAAAGAGGGGTACACAGAGTATATGCGCTTCACTTCAGGGAGAGTAAAAAAACGTAAGTATGACAAGAAAATACTACATTAAAAATAATAAAGAAAGCTGAGGGAAAGTGTGTTACATGAGGAAGCCGAAAGGAAGAGAATGGAACCATGACGAAAGAGTAAAGCCAGTAATAGAAAATGGCCGTAAAGGAGCGGGTAAAAAAAATGAGCAGTGTTTTGGTACAAAAGAGTAATGAACACACGTATGAAATTTCACTTCCTTCCTAAAACCCTACTAAAAAACGGCAAAGAAATTTTTTAAAAATATTAACTCACATGGATGAGAAATGGAGAGGAGGCAGCATAAAACTTTGGAAACTAGAAAGTAAGTGGACAAACACTAACTGATTAACAAGACCCAAGAGAAAACTAGATCAGACACTGACAGTGAAGAAAACTGAGGACCAATTAGATGCATCCAGCAAAATCCTCCAAGATCAGAGAACTGACAGTACGAGATAACTCTGGAAGTAGAACTGGTTGAGTGGAAGATAAAGCTGAAGAGATATTTCTAGAAAATAGAATAAAATAAGAAATGTGAAAGAAAACCAGAAAAATTAGACAACCAGTCCATGAAACCCAATATACAAGTAATTAGCAGTTAAGAAAGAAAGAACAGAGAAAAGAAGTGATTCAAGGCAACTTCCCAAACTGAATGACAGGGTTTCTAAAACTGAAAGGGTCCAATGAGTTCCCACCACAAACAGCTGAAAACAGACCCACATCAAGACACAATACCTACATCTTTCAGAAAAGTGGAGATGAGCGGATTTTACAAGCTTCCGGTGGAGACAGGTAATGGGCCATTTAGAAAGGATCAATATTGGCCACGAGAAAGAAGAAAATCCTGCCATTTGTGACAACACGGATGAACCTGAGGACATTAAGCTAAGTGAGATAAATCCCATAAAGAAAATACCGTACGATATCACTTATATGTGGAATCCCTGAACTCGTAAAAACAGAAAGTAGAATGGTGACTACCTGGGGCGAGGGGCACAGGGAGATGTTTAATGAACAGGATAGTGATTATAGATAACAATACTATATTATAAACTTCAAAGTTGCTAAGAGACTGTATCTTAATTGTTCCCACTAGGGGGGAAAAAAGTGTTAGCTACACTACAGTGGTAGTCATATTACAATATACAAATTTATCAGTCAACAAGTTGTACAACTTAAACTTACACAATGCTATATGTGAATTATATCTCAATAAAAATAAATTTAAAAAAAAGAATCAGGAATCAGGATACCTGTGGACTTCTCAACAGCGGTTTTAGAAGCCAGAAGCTCTGGCCTAACTGCACTACGTAAAATCATGAGGTATTGATTACAGCGTCAAGAGAAGTTGTTTGGGGTGTAAGAGCCTGCTCTGGAGAACTACATTGTCAGCTGCAATGACAGAAAAACATTACAGAGTCGTCAGCCAGATCAAGGAGCTTGAGCCAGAATGTAAATCAGTACAGTACTTCCTTCATGGAAAAAGTCATGCTTTACGGGAGAAGCAAAAAAGAAAGAAAGAAACAGCTGAGCCGATCACTGTTAGTTACGTAGTAAAAATTGTGAATTACATGAAGCGTAATGTGTTAACCTGAAGATGTAATTATCTTTATTATGCAATAATCTGTAAGCAGATCATAAGCAACCGTCACTGTTGTGCTGCAGTATGACGGCTACCGAGGGAAAAGGTCTGGGAGGATATGCTAGACCACAGCACGAATCTCAGCGATTGTGCACGACAATGAGCTGCCCCGGCCGAATGCTACAGAGATGTGAATTCAGCCCCCTAACTTGCTTAAGTATTTGGTATTTTTAATAATCTTAGTGTTTCCAGTTTGGGACAGAATGCTCTTAAAGATACATCCTTGGGCCTTAGACATATTTTAAATCATTTTTAATAAAATCTATTTAAAAAGATTAAAGGTCCTAATAATTATTGTTCTTACTGCAATTAGTATTTTCAAATATGGCTTAGGAACTACTTTTTACCTTTGGATACCACGACTAAAGTTCACATATTATTATCATCTGATTTTGCCTTTTGTGAATTTAGGTCCCAAAATCAAAATAATAAAGCGGATGTCTTTTACACTTAATGTACCTTTGGATTTCTTATTTTAAAAACTCTGTTCTCTCCAAATTGATTTATTTGACAACTTAAAGGAGTTCAGCCATTATACATTAAATGCAAATAAAATGTATTAATGCGCATATACATATGTGTGTATGTGTGTGTGTATATATATGTGTACATATACATATATACACATATATATACATATGTACATATGTTTGGCGATTTATGTACATTGAGCTGAGAAGAGGCAGACTCATGTTCTTAGAGAAAAACTGGTACAATGACTGTTTCAATATTTTTGTTTCTAGGTTTCAGTATCCTAGTCAATTAAGAACGAACATAACACACTTGATGGTAGAAATCAAGAAGCCTTGCAGGTTGGTTCAAGTCCTCACTGTTCACAATATGTTCTAACTCCTTGGGTAACCACTGACTAAAGCCTTACATCCTTGTGTATTATATACACATCAATAGAGGAGCTGCTTTCTCCCATTCTAAAAATTCTGGTTAACCTAATTTTCCAGAGCTGTTCAACCTTATCTTCCCTGGCTAGATACTTAATCAGCTCTATACGCTGTCAGATTAGGTGACTGGCTATTTTTGAAGCATCATTAGGGAAAGACTGCACTTGAACCCCCATGGAAATGACCTTGCCATACTCTGTTGACAACTACAACAGCAGAACTCCTTGGATGCACAGCTCTCAATTACCGTGACATGACAACACATCCTCAAATTACTGGAAGACCATCCCAGCCAGAGACCTCAAATTGAGGATTCCTAAGAATCCTCCAGAAGATGATCCTAGAGAATGAGACAGCTTCCACCCAGGACCCATGGAACAAGATCTAAATGGCAAGAACCAAAGACTGTCAGGCTTAAATCTGCATGCTCTCATTCCACAGCTCTTTTCTATCCTCTATGCTGGTTTAAATTTCTGAATTATTAATAGACATCTGCTATGTCTAATAACAATACCCTTAATATTGCTCTTTATAATCCTAATCACTCCTTGTATGAATCCAATACCTGGCTACAATTTGCTCATGATTTCACTAAAATAATGCAAACAAGCTAATTACTGAGATTTTAGCCACTTTCTTTTGGGTGCAACTCCGCTCACTCTAGTTCCTGGGCAATCACACTCAACTACTAAGCAACTCCTGAAATAGTCAACTCAAAATAGTAAACAGAACAGGGAGCCCCTGTGATGTCAAACCTAGCAAAGTTTCTGTCTACACCAAAACCACACTTGGGACTTGGCTCTTTGCTTAGAAACAGATTACAAAACCTGTTAATCTCAGCATGTGCCATACTGCAGTGCTCAAATGACTCCAGAGTCCTACATGTGCACGGCCATTTTTGCTTTGGATGATTCAACAACTAACCTCACAACAACAAAAAGTATACATAAAGAACTCACTTCAGTCCAACAACTGAGGTTCTCTGAACAGCCTCCTGATCAATGGAATTCCGGCAAGAGCGAAGATCTGGATTTTACAGAACAGTGTCCTGAATGGCTGAATTTGGCCAAAATGAGGGGCTGAGAACAGCGAAAATAAACTCCGCTGATAATCAGATTGTGATATACCTAACAGATTAGAGGCAATGCCAGTACAAAGGCACACAGGAAATAAAGTTTGCCTAAGGCAACAGCACAGCTGCAGGATGACTAAAATGGCCCTTTTATGAGTGATTACTGTTCTCTTACCAGTGAGTCCCAGCTTTGCTTCACTCCTACTCTTGAAGAGAATGCTGAGATACCCAATTACCAAACAGACCCCATTTCATGAGAGTATCCAATCCAGAGCTGATCTACTCCCCCAGTCTTTCCTTAAGACCATGCAGCCCAAGCCCAAACCCTCCGAAGCCCTTGCCCACTCCCTCTTGCTGAGATACCTCACAGTTCCCAGACGTCCACTGTCATTTGCTACGGCAGACTAATAAACTTTGACCACCGGTGCATTCTTGATGGCCTTATGACCAATAATCTCACATGAAGTTATAGTGCATTAAATAAAGCAAACTGAAACAACACTTCCTTTCATTTAAATTGGGTACACTCTGAGAGCACATTCTAATTAGCCACACTATATTTTGCTTAAAATCCCTTGTCATATTAACACATTCGACTCTTTCGATCGTCTGACAAATGAAATCTAGAAATTAACTTTTTTGTCAGCAACCCAAGTTTATTTTAAAAATTACTCAAATTACTAATTCTAGATTTGAGGGGATTTCTTGGCACTTTGGGGGAGGTTCCTGTGCTTGGCACAGGTATAGTCTCCAAGATACAGCAGTGAAAAAGAATGCCCTTTCAGGAATTACTTTCGAGTTTCTTGGCAGCTCCAGATGCCAAGCTCCAAGAAATTATAAACCTTCTTGTAAACCTACAAGTGAGTATCTCCCATCTACATGATCTCAAGCAATTCACGCTAAACTTGTTAGTTCTCACACTTTAAACTCATCTTCACCTTGTTTGGAGAAACAGCTATGCAGAATTTAACAAACTGCTGAGCTTGGAAGTCAGAAAGTAACTCTTGGTCCCTTCCTGTCTGTTCAGTTATAAGATTACAGTAACATGATCAAATATCATTACATGTGGGGGTTTTCCATCAAAGTAAACTACTTACCAATCTTTTTAAATCAACTTCTCAAAGTGCCATTTTTCTGAACATTAACTCTATAAAGTTATTTATAGTCACTGCATCTTGACTTCAAGAACCATATCTTTTTTTTTTTTTTTTTTTTTTTTGGGACAGAGAGAGACAGAGCATGAACGGGGGAGGGGCAGAGAGAGAGGGAGACGCAGAATCAGAAACAGGCTCCAGGCTCTGAGCCATCAGCCCAGAGCCTGACGCGGGGCTCGAACTCACGGACCGCGAGATCGTGACCTGGCTGAAGTCGGACGCTTAACCGACTGCGCCACCCAGGCGCCCCCAAGAACCATATCTTAATATTCGTTGTCTATAATCATTTTTCTTCTCCTTAACATTCATGGTCCAAGAACTAAGAAACGCTAAAACCAGAAATCAATGCATAGTATTTTTCTCCCAAATGGTTGGTCTTTCTTGCTATTTCACATATCCACTAATTTATTTCCACTTGGCCCCAAATACTGTTTTCTTAAAAGTACTATTACATCAGGCATACGAATATACTCAAATGTTTCTTAAATATTCATATTATACTCCAAGTATTATTTTAATTATTCAAGATTGATGTTATTACGACACCCTAAAAATGTCTTCTTCTCCCTTAATGTACATTCTACCTTGTCAACAACACTCTGTAATTGAAAAGATTGTTATGAATGCTCATTGTTGAACAAATGAACCGGATGGGATCTGAAGTCATTACATTACAGCTCTGTCTCTCACATGCAGAGGGTTTATTCTGTCATTAGCAACACAGCGTAAAACCTGAATTTATAAATAAAAATCTGGCTATAAAAGTTTTTCTACATAAAGAAATCAATGGACTTCTACCCTCTCACTCTTCCCTTCTATTTTTGTTTCCAGTATCTTTAAAGATTAACATTTAACATTATTGAAAGGTTCTCATTTAAACTGGTGACAGACGTAAAGGAATGGTAACCTCATGTACTATTAATAACAGTATAAACTGGTACATTTTCGAAAGCAATCTGGAGTAGTGGTATTAAGTATGTATACTTCCTACACCAGCAGTTCCTTTCCTGATTGATTATATACCATAGGAAAGGTTTCATATAGTGTCAAAGGAGGACACTGTTGTGGAAGCAAATAGGGGCATACTATGTATACATAAGTAACACATGGTGTGTACATATACAGTATTGAGAATATCTGGTCAAAAGCAATGAACTGGGTCTACATATAGCTAAGCAGAAACATAACATTTTTAAGAGGAATGAGACTAAACCATACCCAAGCAATATTTTCATGGGTACAAGTATATAATAAAGATATTTAGATTAAAATAGGGGCTGAAAGGATCTATACTCAAGAAATCAGAATGAGAGGGCACCTAGGTGGCTCAGTCAGTTGAGTGTCTGACTCTTGATTCCAGCTCAGGTGATGATCCCAGAGTTGTGGGATCGAGCCTGGTGCGGCGCTGGGCGTGGAGACTGCTTAAGATTCTCTCTCCTCCCTCTGCCCCTCCCCTGCTCGAGCTCTCTCTCTAAATAAATAAATGAATGAAATGAAATGAAGTGAAAGAAAAGAAAAGAAAAGAAAAGAAAAGAAAAGAAAAGAAAAGAAAAGAACAGGAGTTGATTATAGTAGGAGAAGAGATGGGAATGAAAAATAAAATATAGGACCTTGCACAGAGTGACAATGATAGTATGCCATGTACTTAACAGTATTTTCAATTCAATTCTATGTACAGAAAAACAAGAAACAACCAGTTAAATGGAACTATCCCTACTCAAGTACAAAAATAGGGTTTCCTAGAATTCTGGGGAAAAAATTACAGTGGGAAAAGAATTAAATTTGGTATATGCCAAAGATAAATAAAACTAAGAAAATTTCAACAGAATTACATAGATATATTTGACAGTGTTAAACACAATAAAATTAACAAGGTCTGACTAGACTAAACTTACAGAAAGATCACACATTAGCACACAACAGAAATATCAACATTGGAGGCAAGAAGGGTAATTAGGAAGCTACCGTCAATAATCTAAAAGTTGAGTAACAAGTTCCAAAACTAAAATTTGCTATTTTCGATACATAAATAAACAGGAGTGGAATTAAGGAGTGATAAACTCACCTTGCCTAAGAACAGTTCCAAACACAGTGCTTCAAACAAGTTAAAAACTGGCCAGAAGAAACTTCTCTCTTCTTCCCTGTTTCCTTCCACTCACTCACTCACTGCCCCAGCACCAATTACACATAAGGTAGAACCGGATAGGGTCTCACTGTAACTAGGTGAAGATGTAACATCTAACCAGGAAGCAGAGGGCCACACAGAATAATGAAACATGCAGCATATTTCAGAGTGGATGGGGGTAAAGGAGGGGCATCAGCTCCCAGTGAGTCTCTCCTTGAAAGGCAGGGCCGTGCCAGATTGGAGAAGCTGAAGTCTTGTGGTAATATTAACATTAACTAACCTTTTACATTTGACACTTTCATACCATTCCGTAAAAAATTACTCTATTAGTGGATTTACAAGGGCTGTGTTCTCCTAGTTCTTAAAGCAAACTCACTATTATCTGAAGGGAGGAAGCAAAGTTATTTCCCAGGAATGGGAACTATATACCTTTGCCTCCAACTTTCCAAAATATCAGAAAGCCCATTTCTCCACAGGTGAATATTCAATAAATGTTAACTTCTTGGCAGGCAGACAAGGAATAAGATTCCTAGAAGAATATTATAATATGTACCAAGCACTTTCCACAGCCAAGTACTATATTAAGCACTTAAGATAAATACATGTTAAAGTTCATGCCACACATGCTCTGAAATTGTGTACATAAAATATGTCATTTACACGTATATAGTTATATATAGCCAGCATGGCTCCATGTTTCTCTACAGAAATATTTATGTACACATACATAAGCACATTTTAAAATACATATGCAAATACGTGCACATAAATACATATATACACATATGTACATTTATATATCTGCATATATACAGTAGAGATATACACAAACAGATGAATATAGCTAACTATATGTGTGTATATGCGTGCATATATACACACCTATATGTATACACACACACACACACACACACACACACACAGAGGAAGAAGATAATTTTAGTAATAATTAAGTTACTGACTGCCCACAGTACTATTTTAACTCAGTTATAAAAAAACAAGTATCAGTTATGTAGGTGACATAACTGATGACACAGACTGTCCTTTATGTGCAAGCATTGTTTAATAATGGCATCACAACAACACATTATTGTTATCCCATTTTACATAAAAGGAAACAGGGGATCCATAGTCACAATGCTGGAGAGCAGCAAACCGGGACCTCAAACCCAGCAGTTTGATTGCAGAAAGCATCTCCAACCATATGCTACATTGGCTCTGTTCAGGAAGTGTGACTACCAACTGTATTACAAATTGCTTCCGGTAAAATACTCTTAGGCAAGTTCACTACAGCAATAAATGGGTCATGTGTAAATGAATACACCTCCTCTACCAAGATGAGCTAATAAATAGACTATTCTTTGCTTATCATTAACACACACAGATTCAAACTCCCTCCTAACAACTTATCCGGCAATGCATGGAGTACAAGCTATCAGAAGCTTTTCATTTAAAGCTGCTATTATCAGGGCACCTGGGTGGCTCTTTCGGTTAAGCATCTGACTCTTAAGTTTCAGCTCAGGTCATGATCTCCCAAGTTTGTGAGTTCCGGCCCCATATCAGCTCTGTGCTGACAGTGCAGAGTCTGCTTGGGATTCTCTCTCTCCCTCTCTTTCTGCCCCTCCCCTGCTCACTCTCTCTGTCTCTCTCTCAAAAATAAACTTTAGGGGCGCCTGGGTGGCGCAGTCGGTTAAGCCTCCGACTTCAGCCAGGTCACGATCTCGCGGTCCGTGAGTTCGAGCCCCGCGTCAGGCTCTGGGCCGATGGCTCGGAGCCTGGAGCCTGTTTCCGATTCTGTGTCTCCCTCTCTCTCTGCCCCTCCCCCGTTCATGCTCTGTCTCTCTCTGTCCCAAAAATTAAAAAAAAAAAAAAAACAAAAAAAACACGTTGGAAAAAAAATAAATAAATAAACTTTAAAAAAGTTAAAGCTGCTACTATTATATTCTATGAACAAAAAGAGGACCAAGAGACCTTAAAACAAAAGACTACCCGAAGTTTCAAGTTTTATTTGTAGCATTCACAGATCTATGATCTTTTAGTTATATAAAACTAAAAAATAGCAAAGAGGTAAAAAAATTTAAATCGTGTATAAAAGCTATGATTTAACAAAGTATATACTTTGAGTGATTTGAAGCCAAGAGACAACGCACAAAAGACTATACAAAAAGGGGGGGGGGGGGACATCTTATGATTATCAGAACTAGACTAATCCCAAAACATAAAGGTAGTGGGGAAAACCAATTTTCAAACAGTTCACAAAAGAGGTACAAATTTAGATTCTAACAAACTCTTAACACCTCCTACATGTTGGAAAAGCCTTGCTACTACTAATAAATCAATGTTGTATACCTTTAAAGAGTTAAATACTTCTTTTTTTTTTTATTTTTTTTTTTTAATGTTTGTTTATTTTTGAGACAGAGAGAGACAGAGCATGAACGGGGGAGAGTCAGAGAGAGGGGGAGACACAGAATCCGAAGCAGGCTCCAGGCTCTGAGCTGTCAGCACAGAGCCCGACGTGGGGCTCGAACTCACGGACTATGAGATCATGACCTGGGCTGAAGTTGGACACTTAACCGACTGAGCCACCCAGGCGCCCCAAGAGTTAAATACTTCTAAATGACACCTGTCATACAAAACAATAGATCACATTATTTTGTGAAATAATCTGTATCATGTAACATGTATCAGGCTGATACAACTTTTGTAACTAAAGGCCTGTAAAACTGTTGTTGAATAGACACCTGGAGAAAAGATCGATTGTGAGAAGACAGTTATAGGATTATAATGAAAAGTGAATATATTTTTATGACTGCACAGCAGGTCCGGCACATACTCCTGCAATGACAAATTCTCTCACACTACACATCACTGCACTTGCAAGACTAGCTTGGTGACTCTGGGTAACTTCTGTCTTCATTCCCACTATTATAAAGTACTTCAAGATGAAAACGTATACATATACTTTATAAATCTGACATCAAAGAATAAGAATACCCGCATGAAGGCCAACTAATTATAAATCTATTTTGAGTTTGAAGCACTGATCTAGATATGAAACGACCTATAAAGAACTACAAACACATAAGCTACTTCATCCTAGTAACCCAATTTTCCAAAACATATTAGCCACAGCTTCAGAGTTAACTTGGATTTAATGTTTGATTTCCTTCTTTAAGATGAATTAACAGCAAAAGTATTTAAACTGAGGATTTTACAAAAATTTGGAAATGTTCTTTGGTTTGTATTTCCACATTATATTTCTCAGAACGGATCGATAATGAAAGTTACATGTAAGAAGTCTAAGATACTTCCAAAATAAAATGTGAGATAAGGAAAAAAGTCAAATAAATTAAAGAATATCTGGTGAGTAAGAAGTTAAAAGTGATGGACACCTAAGACCAATTAGAAACTTTACACCTGCAGGGGGTGCCTGGGTGGCTCGGTAGGTTGGGCATCCGACTTAGGCTCAGGTCATGATCTCATGGTTTGTGAGTTCAAGCCCCATGTTGGGCTCTGTGCTGACAGCTCAGAGCCTGGAGCTTGCTAGGGATTCTGTGTCTCCCTCTCTTCCCCTCCTCCAATCCACTGTCTCTCTTTCAAAAAAATAAATGAACATTAAACAATTTGAAAGAAAGAAAGAAAGAAAGAAAGAAAGAAAGAAAGAAAGAAAAGAAAAGAAAAGAAAAGAAAAGAAAAGAAAACTTACACCCGCAAAATCTCTCAGAGATCTTTCCCCTCTTCTGCAAACTCTGGACCATGAAAGAAAGCAGGTGAAATGAAAGGACATAAAGTCCAGAGGGATCTGCTTCCGTGCTTAGAAATTCTTAAACACTGGCCTACCCCCAGTCTCACCCTCAGCAGTGGTCCTCAGACCTTCACAACTTGTCAAACTCTGTGGTTTACCATTTACTCACAATCAGGAAATTATTTTATTTTTCCTCTTCATTTCACGTTATCTAGTCAGTTATCAAATCCCTGCTCTCCAACCTTATTGCCATCCCTTGTTCATAGCATTCGCCTTCTGAATTACAAAAGCACAGATCTAACTGGCTCTTCACCCCTTAGTCACATATTAGATGACATATTAGTATTATTAGTCAGGTATCAGTCACATATTAGTATAGGCAAGAGTTTATTTCTGGGCTCTCAATTCTGTCCCATTGGTCTATTTTCATACCAGTACCATACTGTTTTACTATAAGTTTGTATGACAGACTGAAATCAGGAAGGGTGATGCCTCCATTTTTGTTCTTTTTCAGGATTGCTTTGGCAATTCGGGGTCTTTTGTGGTTCCATACGAATTTCAGGATTGTTTTTTCTATTTATGTGAAAAACACCATCAGAATTTTGACAGGGATTGCACTGAAACCATAGACTCCTTGGGTAGTATGACATTTTAACAATATTGATTCTTCCATTTAACCAACATGATATGCTTCCCATTTATTTGTCTTCAATTTCTTTCATTGTTCAAATATTCACCTCTTTGGTTAAATTACCCCTAAGTATTTTAAAGTTTATGATGCTATTTTAAATAAGATTGTTTAATTTCTTTTTAGATGCTTTGTTGTTAGTGCATAGAAATGCAAATTTCTGTAAGTTGATTTGTATCCCGCAATTTTATTGAATCCAATTCTAACAGTTTTTTGGTGAAGTCTTTGGAATATTCCATATATAAGATCATATCATCTGCAAACAAACAAATTTACTTCTTCCTTTTATCTTTTTTTGCCTAACTGTTCTACTAGGACAATGTTGAACAGGAGTGGTAAGAGTAGGCACCCTAATCTTAGAAGAGAAGTGTTTAGCTTTTCATTGCAGAGTATGATGTGAGCCATGGTCTTATTTTACATGGCCTTATTATTTTGAGGCACATTCCCTCTATATCCACTTTGTCCAGAGGTTTCAATCATGAAAGGAGGTTGTATTTTGGTAAGTGCTTTTTCTTTATCTATTCAGATGATCATATGATTTTTATTTTTCATTCCATTAATGTGATATATCACATTTCTTGATTTGTTTATGTTGAAAGATCCTTGCATCCCGGAGATAAATCTTACTTGATTACAGCATATGATCCTTTTAATGTGGTACTAAAAGCAGTTGCCTAATATTTTGTCAAGATCTTTTGCGTCTATATTCAGGAAGGATACTGGCCTGTTTTCTTGTAGCATCCTCATCTGGCTTTGATATCAGGGTAATGTTGGCCTTGCAAAATGAGTTTAAGAGTGTTTCTTCTTCTTCAATTTTTGTGAAGAGTTTGAGAAGGATCCTTCCTCATATGTTTAGAAATCACCAGGAAACTATCTGGTACTAGGCTTTTCTTTGTTGGGATTCAATCTCCTTACTTTAGGACTAGATTTTTCTATTTCTTCATGATTCAGTCTTAGTAGGCTATATGTTTCTAGGAATTTATCCATTTCTTCTAGGCTACCTAAATTGTTAGCATATAATCATTCACAGTAATCTCTTATGATCCTTTATATTTCTTTGGTATAGTTGTAATGTCCCCTTTCATTTCTGATGTTATTTACTTGATCCTTCTCCTTCTTCTAGTCTAATAGTTTGTTCCATCTGTCAAAAAAACCAGCTCTCAGTTTCATTGATATTTCCTATTGTCTTTGGTATTTCCTTCTTTCTACTAACTTTGGGTTTAGTTTGTTCTTCTTCTAGTTCTTTGATTTATAAAGTGAGGTTATTTCAGATCTTTCAGGTTTCTCCATATAGGCATTTGTCACTGTAAATTTTCCTCTGCTTTTGCTGCATCCCATAAATTTTGGTATATGCTGTGACTTCATCTTTGTTTGTTTCAAACTACTTCTTCAGTTCCCTTCTGATCTCTTTTTTGATCCACTGGTTGTTCAGGAGTGTGTAGTCTAATATCCACATATTTGTGAATTTTCCAGGTTTCCTTCCTGTTACTGATTTCTAGTTTCATACCACTGTGGTCTGAATAGACAATGGGTATGATTTCAACCTTCTTAAATTTGCTAAGACTTGTTTGGTGACCTAACATATGGTCTATCCCGGCAAATGATACACATGTGCTTGAGAAGGACGTATATTCTGCTGTTGTTAGATGTAATGGTATATATATATTATATATAGATACATATTTTAAGTACATATTATATATACAATATATATATGTTAATATATATAAATGTTAATATATATAAAACATTGGTTCAAATCCAATGTTTCCTCATTGATTTCTGCCTGGATGATCTATTCATTATTGAAAGTGGAGTACTGAAGTTCCTACTATATTATACTATTTCTCCTTTCATATCTGTTAGCATATGCTTAATATATTTGGGTGCTCCAACGTTGGGGTCATATAGATTTACAACTGTTATATCCCATAAAGATATAATCCCTTTATCGTCATACAATGGCCTTCTTTACCTTGTGTTACAGCTTTTGAGTTAAAATCTACTTTGACATAAGTACAGCTATCCCTACTCTCTTTTGGTTTCCACTTGCATGGAGTATCTTTTTCTCACTCTTCCCTTTGAGCCTATGTGTATCCTTGAAGCTAAAGAGAGTCTCTTGTAGGCAAAATATATTTGCATTTTGTTTTCTTTTCCATTCAGTCATTCTATACTTTTTGATTGGAGAATTTAATCCATATTTAAAAAATTGTTTTTAATGTTTATTTATTTTTGAGAGAGAGAGAGAGAGAGCAGGGGAGGGGCAGAGAGAGAGGGAGACACAGAATCCGAAGCAGGCTCCAGGCTCTGAGCTGTCAGCCCAGAGCCTGACACGGGGCTCAAACTCATGAGCTGTTGAGATCATGACCTGAGCCAAAGTCGGATGCTTAATGGATTGAGCCACCCAGGTGCCCCTTAATCCATATTTTTGAATATATATTTGTGGGACAGAAGAAAGGGCAAAGAGGAGCAGTGGAGCAGAAGAACGCAGAGAGACAGAAGAGAAAGAGAACAGAAAGAAATGGTAAAGAAAAAGAAGTGAAGATATTTAACAGGGTATGCTACTGAGAATGAAGTTAGAAAAGTAGGTATGGCTCACAACTACTGTGATTCCACTTCTATTAGGTACCCAAAACAGTCCAATTCAGAGAGACAGAAAGCAGAATGGTGGTTGCCGGGGGCTGGCAGAGGGGGATGGGGAGTTGCAATAGGTATAGAGTATTAGCTTTGCAGGATGAAAGAGTTCTGGGGATGAATGGTGGTGATGGTAGCACAAGTGAATGTTAATACTATTGAACTATATACTTAAAAATGGTGTACATAATTTTAAAAAAATCCTATGTCTGTTTTCTAGCCAAGAGGTAACAGTGGCTTGGTCTAGATTAAGAGCAGAGAAGATGCAACTGATTGGATCGTGAGAAGAGGACAGACTGGAACTATATTTTGAACATAAGGATGAGCAGGTCTTGGTGACTGACTGGAGGCTCAAAGAGAAATACACCCAAGATAATTTCCAAATTACTGACATAAGTAATTAGGTGGATAATGTTGCCAACTGTAAAGGAGAATACAGAGAAACAATTCAAATTTGTACATGTTCAGCTTGAGAAACTTTTCATACATCCAAATGAAAGTGAGTCGATGAGTGTATAAATGGGTCTTGAGCTCAGAACAGATGTCTGGCCTGGAGATGCAAATCAGACAGTCCTCAGCATTTAAATGATATTTGAAGCTGGCAAGCTGATGACATTACATAGGAAGAGAGTGGGGGGAAGGGGGGGAGAAGGCCTGAAATCCAGGCTTGAAGGATCTAGTTATGAGGAACTTTTACATTTGGAGAAAAGACAAGAAATTCCCACAGTAGAATGAGAAAGAGAAGCCATATATACAAAATAAAAACAAGTAAAGTATGATAAATCAAAAGCTTAGGGAAGAAAATATTATAGAAAAGGAAACCTGTTAAAATATACAATGATCATGATAATAATAGAAGGCATTCACTAAATGACTACAATGTTCCTAGGACTGTTATAAGCACTGTAAAGGTAATGATTGATTCATTTCTCACAACACCCTATGAAAAAATTTATCTTTTTTTTTTTTTTTTTTTTTTTTTTACAGCTGAACACTTTAAGGCTTAGAGAAAGCAAGTTAACTCGTTGACAGCTATATATCTAGCAAACTAGGCAGAACCCAGAACCTGAATTCTTACTCACTACGTGATACTCACTCTGTAAGTATCCATAGTCTTAGCAACAGAGAGAATGGTGACGTTAGCCAAGTAGAATTAAATGGAATGATGGAGGCAGAAGCCAGACTGGAGTGCACTGAAGAGTAAATGGAAAGTGATGAACTAAAGGTAATAGGCATAAACAACTCTTAAGAAATATGTCTCTAAGAAAGATGAAAGATAGGGTGGTCACTGGAAGGGCATTCAGCGTATAGAAAGTTTCACTGTTGCTGAACTTGCTACTAAGGGCAAGAAAGCATACTCAAGTATCCAGACAGATCAGGCAGATAATTTACACAACAATAAGGACAACCAATACTTCTACACACTTATAGCGCACCAGGTATTCTTCTAAATATTTCTTATATATTAGCATGTGTGATGCCAACAACAGCTACTTAGCCCCATTTCACGGATAAGAAAACTGATATACCAAAAGGTCTGCAAGTTGGGAAAGTCAAACAGCTGGCTAGGATTCAAACCTCAGCAAACTTGTTCCTGAACAAGTACCTTCTATCAGAGAAAGGGCCAAAAAAGTGCATGTGATATGAGAGCTTTGGTGAACTGAACAGCAAATGCACCCTCAAGAGGGATCTATGGCTCCAACAATAGCCAAACACTGTCTGTGAGATGGAAATGTCCTATGTTCTGTCCAAGGCAGTAGCCATCAGCCTTGAGTGAGTATTGAGCATTTGAAATAAGGTGGAATGACCGAGAGGGAACTCTAAATTTTCTCTCATCATAATTAAATTTAAAAAGACACATGCGGCTAGTGGCTATTATAATAGATAGTACAACTCCAGAAAATTGTTTATGAATAGCCTAATTTTTTTAAGGACAAGCCAGAAATAAATATTTTAATGTGAATTCTTCTCATTTTAAAATGTTGGTTCCCTTAAAAAAAAAAAAAAAAAAAAACTACTTATCATACAATCCAAATGTACCTTAAGAGAATACCTATATAATTTTCACAAGTTATAATGGAATTTACAGTAACAGAATAAGGTATACCTACATGTTTCAACATGTGTATCTCAAAAACAATGTTTACAACAAAGTTGCAGAATGAAAAGTACCATCAATACCATTTGTATGAAGTTTAAACATATGCACAGCACTACTTAAATATACATACAGTATTAAAAAGCCATATGTACAGTATAAAAGTATAAAGGCATTCAGGGGAGGGGCACCTGGGTGGTTCAGTTGGTTAAGCATCTGACTTCGGCTCAAGTCATGATCTCACGGTTAGTGAGTTTGAGCCCTGCAGCCCCAGCTGTGCCTAGAGCTTGCTTGGGATTCTGTGTCTCCCTCTCTCTGCCCCCACCCACCCCACCCCCCATACTTGCGCTCTTTCTCTCTCAAAAATAAATAAACTTTAAAAAAAAATAAAGGCATTCATAGGAATTGTAACACCAATGTGCTGGTTACCTCTAGGGTGAGAGATATAAATTTGATCAGAGAGAGTGTATTAGTCTCTTACTGCTGCTGTAACAAACTACCATAAACTTGGCTTAAAACAATACAAATTTATTACCATACACATGTATAGGCTGAAAGTCCAACATGGGTCTTGGTGGGCTAAAATCAAGGTGCTAGTAGGACTGTATTCTTTCCTGGAGGCTGTAAGGGAGAATCAGTTTCCTTGCCTTTTCCAGTTTATAGAGGCAACCACCACACTTCTTTGCTCATAAACCTCTTCTATCTTCCAGACAAGAAATGTAGGTGAAGTCCTTCTCATTACCACATCACTCTGATCTTGCTTCTGTTGTCACACCCCTAACACTTGTACCTCCGTCTTCCACTTTTAAGTACTATCGTGATTACACTGGGCCCACCCAAATTATCCAGAATAATCTTCCTATTTTACAGTCAGCTGATTAGAAACTTTAATTCAATCTTTAATTCAAACTTTAATTTCCCTTTGCCATGTAACTTAACATATCCAAATGTTCCAGGGATAAGGACAGGATTATCTTTGGTAGGCGAGATTTATTCTCCCTCCCACAGAAGAGTACACAAGGAACTTTAATCTGGTAATGTTTTGTTCCTTAAGTAGACAAAGGAGTTCATTATGTTTTTTATTATATCTCCCTATATGCCTCAAATATGTTTAAAAGCTTTTGATGTGAAATTTCCTTGTAAGGTAAGTTTTCCAAACTTTCATAGGGTCTTAAAATTTTAAAGAGATCGATCAGGAGCAGTAGGAGGTAAAGGGAGAAAAATATGGAAAAATCAAGGCGTTGGCTGTGCTTCAACCTAACCAGACCTTTTTATTGCCTTTTACTTTTCTTTAATTTAATTTTTTATTTTTTTAAATTTACATCCAAATTAGCATATAGTGAAACAATGATTTCAGGAGTAGATTCCTTAATGCCCCTTACCCAGTTAGCCCATCCCCCCACCCACAACCCCTCCAGTAACCTTCAGTTTGTTCTCTATATTTAGGAGTCTCTTCTGTTTTGTCTCCCTCCCTGTTTTCATATTATTTTTGTTTCCCTTCCCTTATGTTCATCTGTTTTGTCTCTTAAAGTCCTCATAGGAGTGAAGTCATATGATTTTTGTCTTTCTCTGACTAATTTCACTTAGCATAATACCCTCCAGTTCCATCCACGTAGTTGCAAATGGCAAGATGTCATTCTTTTTGATTGCCAAGTAATACTCCATTGTGTATGTGTATATATATATGTATATATATACACCACATCTTCTTTATTCATTCATCCATCAATGGACATTTGGGCTCTTACCATACTCTGGCTATTGTGGATAGTGCTGCTATAAACATGGGGGTGCACGTGTCCCTTCGAAACAGCACACCTGTATCCCTTGGATAAATGCCTAGTAGTGCAACTGCTGGGTCGTGGGGTAGTTCTATTTTTAGTTTTTTGAGGAACCTCTATACTGTTTTCCAGAGTGGCTGCACCAGCTTGCATTCCCATTGCCTTTTACTTTTCTACATAACCTTTCATTTGAAAAGAAAAAAAAAAAAGGATTCCAATTATTTAAACAAAAAAAGAGAATATAAATGCCATGTGACTCTAAGAAAAACTGTAATAAAATAAAATTAACTTACTTGCATGGTATAAAAAGTAAATAATTAACAAGCTAGTCCTACAACGAGGCTACTGATGAGCTGAGTGATGCTTTGGGTAACATTGCAGGGCTAAGGAGACAGAACTTATGTTCAGTCCAAGGATCGCTGAAGCCAAGGAGAAAGAAGAAAAGGACACAAGGAAATGCCCATGCACATCGGTTAAGACTGTAAAGAGCAGTATTCTAGAAGTAATGAGTATGAACAAGAAGTTTACTGACTCACGGGGACTGCAACTCAGCTTCCAATATCAAAGACTGAAAACAGAATAATGTAGTCCTAGATTGCTAGTACCTTCGGGCACTAATGAAAGTGGACATTGTTGAAAGACGCCATCTCCCACGTATAAGTTTCTTCTAAAGAACAATTTCAAGTACGATGTCTACACTCGTAAAAAAATAAGTAACCAGGCGTATGAGGAGACAAGACAACTAGCAGAAACTGCAAACCATAGAAACAGACTCATAAGGCTCCGGATGGTCTCTGAAGTCTCTAACCGTGCAAACAATGTTTAAGATAACAAAAGACGGAGAATTCTGAGAGTCTCAAAGCCCAAGAATAGGACACTACAGATTTCTGAGGAGAAAACAAATCATAAAGCTGAAAAAATAAGTGCATTTAATAACACAATGGATGGATTTAAAGGCACAGTAAGCACAGCAGAAGGGATTATCCATGAATTGGAAGAGGTATCATAGGAAAATATTCAAAATAAAGACTGGAATGATAAAATGAAAACCACGAAGGAGAGGATAAGAGACATGGATAATACAGATGAGAAGGGCTAACATAACTAAGTCCCATCAGGAGAGGGGAGAGAATAAGGGGGAGGGGGCACAAATACTATTTAAAGAGACAATGGCTGAGAATTTTCTGAAACAAATGACAGCAAATTACAGATTCAAGAAGCATTATCAATCACAGTAGCATAAGCAAAAAGGGTATTCTTCAGGTAGTAAGAAAATGATCCAAAAAGGAAGTACAATAATGCAGGAAAGATTGAGAAATGGTAAAGATAATAGTACTTCTAAATGAATATTGACTGTATACAATAATGATAGTATCTTGTAGGGTATTAAACACACAGAATTAAAAGATACAACAACATGGTCAAATTAAGTCAGGGTTGGGAGGAGTAAATGGATTTGAAACATTGTAATATTCTTTGTTTGGAAAAAGTAAATGCGCCAATTAATATTATACATTGATGAGTCAAAATGCATGTTTTAATATCTAGCATAACCATTAAGGAATACCAAGAGGGTAGAACTTCTAAGTTAATAAAGTGAGCCTCCTGGTAGACACTTGCAGATACTATAATCAGACAGGAAATGGAAAAACAATAGTTCTGTCACTGCTAAGAAAGGGAAGGAAAAAAAATAAAAGTCAGCAAGTAAGGTGAGGTGATGGAGAATATGCTATTTTATCCTCAAACTCAAGAGGAGAAATTTCTCTAAATAGTAAAGGGCAACCCTGCAAACTCCGTGTTAATACTGATGCTATAAAAACCTTAAACCCTACCCGTTACAGAACTTCTGCCTTGGAGCTGACAAACTACTCTGCTGACGGCATCTGCAGTAACCCTCAGACATTCTCACGTACCACTACTCTCAACTCATTGGCAGACCTCTGACAAAGGAGTATTTTTTTCCTCCTTTTTGATGTCACTCCGAGTGATTTCATAGGGAAAGACCTACTGTGCAAAAGGAATTACCATATGAAGTGCTCTCCTAATAGTTCTTTCCTCAAAATCCTTGAGGTCTTCCTTTTCCATTGGGTCATAGCTAATTTGGACACGGATTTACTGGCATCCCTTTATTTAAATCAAACCCAACTTGAACATCCCTAGGAAGTATGCCTCTTGCAAAAAACAAAAATTTTACTGACATCGGCAGATTGATTGGGGCTGAACCCATCGAGACTAAACTGACCCATCCAAATACGTACCCACATTTGGACAGTACTCCCTAAAGCAGCAGCTAAAAGAAGGGCTAAAAACAACTGAGTACCTTACAGGGAAAGGACTCACTGTACTTCACATGAATCCTTGTAATATTCCCATCTTCGTGATTAAAAAATATGAAACAGAATATTCACCTCCCCCACCTACCTCATTTATAAACAGAACCAAACCAACAGAGTATTTTACCTTCACTGCCCCCTGCCACTTACAGATCTGTGTCTTTCTGCAGTGTTTCTTTAGATCAAAACAGTCAATACTTGTTCGTCTTGGGAAAATCAACAGTACATCTGGACATTTATGCCCTAGGTATATACTGGGGCACCCTCCAATTTTGCAGTAAGTCCTCAACCTGTACCTCAAGGATCTTAAATTTCCCTGGATTTCTACCCTAGTCTAATATGTAGATGATCTTTTGTCATGTTTGAAAGATGAGGTAAGCCCCAAGGCTGATTGCATTTTTTCTGTTGTATCTCAGAAAGGACATAGATTTCCAAAGAGAAGTTATGACTTTATTAAAGTACACTAACTAGCACATCATTTATCCAAAGGAGATAAATCCCTTATTCTTGACAGATTATAAATTGTTCAAAACTTTCCAAGAAACTAAGAGACAATTACAAAGATTCCTAGATCTCACTGACCACTGCAGGCAATGGGTTCCCACTTTTCCGTGACAGTATGATTATTTGACAATTTAACCAAGACCTCCTCAATAACCAAAGCTCTTCCCTGGAAACCTAAACACGTACAGATCTTTTGTTAGATAAAAAAGAGCACTTCAGTCACTTCCTACTCTGAGTTAGTTATCATAAAATTTTCTATCTATTCATCCATGAGAGATCTGAACAAGCCCTTAGTGTTCTGACTTCACTTGATGAGAATCATCAGAGATCAAGAGGTTACTAAAGTTTCTCTTGACCCCGTGGTAAAAGATTACCCAGTTGGTCTAAAAATAGCCACAGTAAAGCTTTTGTCCACTTAATTTAAGGATCTTCTTCTAACCCCAAGGTCCTTCATACTGTACAATCTTTGTTGCTCACTGCAAAGACAGAACATGTCTCAGCAAGGAGGCTTAGCTCCTATAAAATCCTATTGCTTTACCCTTCACATATTTCCATTCATGGTAATACTCAAGGGGTCAGTAAACTATGGCCCACGAGCCAAATTCAGCCCACAGCATGGCCTATCGGCTAAGAATGATTTTTATACTGTTAAATTATTATTAAAGAAAAGAAAAGAAAAAGAATACACAACAGAGACTGTTATATGGCCCACAAAGCCCAAAACATTTACTATCTGATCCTTTACAGGAAAAGTTTGCTGATCTCTGCTACTTTCTCCTCCCTAAAAAAGGAGAAACTACTCTCTACTGGCAAACCATGCCCTAAATAGACTTACAGAAACTCCCCTAGAAAATTCAGACTTAATCTTCACTGTTGATGGGTCAATCTTAAGAACAAAACAAGTAAATAGTAGGCAGAATATGCTGCAACAGATCTCAAACTCACCCCTAGAATGTGACTCCTTTGCTAGAGGCAAGATACACCTAACTGGCAGAATTCCCCATGAATTCACCAGAGTTTGCTAGGTAGTGAACAGGTTAATTGGCATTAACAGGGTTAATACACGTAAGTTCAGAGCACATCTGCTTTTGAGGTAGTCCATAATTGTGGAATGCCTTGGAAATCGTGAGAGCTCTTGACTTCAGCATTAACGTTTCCTAAAAAGGTAACTATTATAAAGACAGAAGCGCATTTAAAACAGAGGTAACACAAAGATTAAAGAATGTGCCCTGGCTGATTGCTATGGTAGATAGGTATCTCTTACCAAGATTTTAGCCCTCATGATACGAAAAGTCCATTTGCACGATGCCAGCAATTATCTCCAGAGTTGGAAAAAGAAGGGTTTTAGGGAGAAATCTGAGTAAGTACCCAAGTTAGCTTCTGGTGTTCTCAGGACAGTTTCTCTGTGGCATCAGAGGTCCACAAATGAAACCTGGGAAAAATTTTACATAAAATTATATACTATGTTAAGGACAAATTGGTTAGAGAACTCAGTTCTCTAACAGTTTAGGAAAGTGGGTAAACTTTAGTAAAATTGCTGAGCATGTTACAGTTTATGTCTCACCAGTATAATCCCTGCTTAAAACAGGAAATGTGGGGACACCTTGGTGTCTCAGTCAGTTAAGTGTCCCACTCTAGATCCTGGCTCAGGTCACGATCTCATAGTTTGTGGGAATGAGCCCTGCATTGGGCTCTGCGCTGACAGCATGGAGCCTGCTTGAGATTCTCTCCCTCTATCTCTCTGCCCCTCCTCTGCTCCTGTGCACTTTCTCTCCCTCCCTCTCTCCCAAAATAAAGAAATAAGTAAACATTAAAAACAACAGCAGTACACGTGAAGCATGGACAAGAGTCTAAACCTCAAGGTCTCTTTGAACACCCCCAAATGGTTTTCATACAAGGTTTTGAATATGTTGTGATCATCGTTTGCTTATTCTTGGGGTAGACAGAAGCCCTTCCTTGTTGGAAATCTGTATCTCAAAGAGTAGCAAAAACCTTACTCAACTATGTGTTCCCAACCTCAGAAATTCCAACTTTCTCTCTGATGAGAGGTACCCATTTGCTGATACTATTATTAAAGAGTTTTTAAAGCCCTTCCACTTACTCAGAAATGTCACTGTCCAATCTTCAAGAAAGGTTCTGAAACTAGTATTAGCAAAAGTCTTAGAGTCTCTCCAACTTCCACAGCCTAAGATACTGCCACTGGTTTTAACGACAATGAAATCAATTCCTTCTGGAGCTTGACCACTCCCCAATTATGAGTTATTACACACCAGCCCATACGTTTAAGAATGTTAACTCTGATACTAGACCTACACTATTGCAAGCAGACATAGCCAAATACTGTCTGCCAGGGATTCATGCAATATACCCAGTCTTAACATTAATAGGTACAAGCAGCAGGGCGCCTGAATATGACAGTCGGTTAAGTGTCTGACTTTGGCTCAGGTCGTGATCTCACAGTTCGTGGGTTCAAGCCCCACGTCAGGCTCTGTGCTGACAGCTCAGAGCCTGGAACCTGCTTTGGATTCTGTGTCTCCCTCTCTCTCTGCTCCTCCCCCACTCATGCTCTATCTCTGTCTCTCAAAAATAAATAAACATTAAAAAAAAAATTTTTTTAAGGCCTATGTCAGTGTTGAATTGCTGCAAGACAGTTGCACCCAGAGAACTTGAACTGAAGATTCTTATGAGTCTTCTAGCAGCAAAAGGTCTTTGGAAGGAGAGAGCTTCAGCTAAAGACCTTTACACCAAGATCCACAGAATAGTGACTGTCATGCTCTAATCTCTATTACTCTGCTCTTCATTTTCCTAGTTGTCTTTTTTCTTCTTTTGCTGTTAAGGTTACTTTTAACTATGTTACCCATAAGGACCCTATTCTTAAAATTGGCTTTTCCATAGTTACTCCCTCTTATGAGCCCAAAACCTGGCTAAAACTGACTCATGATTTGACTAAGGCATACAATCAAACAGACCACCTTAGTCAATTCCGGTTGCTATAACAAAAATACCATAGTCTAGGTGGCTTATAAACAACAGAGATTTATTTCTCACAGTACTGGAAGCTGGGAAGCCCAAGATCAAGGTGCTGGCAGATTCAGTGTCTGCTGGGGGCCTGCCTCCCATAAACAGCTATCTTCCAGCTGTGTCCTCACATGGCAGAAGAGATGACTGAGCTCTCTAGGGTCTCTTTCAGGAGGGCACTAATCCCATTCGTGAGGTCTTGCCCCCATAACCTAAGCATCTTTCAAAGGACCCACTTCTAAATGTGAAGGCATTTGGGACTAGGTTTTAACGTATAAATTTAGGGAGGACACAAGCATTCAGTCTATAGCATCAACTATATACAGTTTATACAGTTTCCTTTGGTACCCACACAGCTTCCCTTGGTACCAGTTTCTTGTAATGAATCAACTGGTGTTCTGGGCAAGAGTACCTAGACTCAACTGTTAAGTAACCTTTTAAATGGCCGGTCCCACAGCAGGCCATCTATCCTACTGTACACAGGATAGGAGGTTCCTATCTCCACCAAAACCATATTCAGGGATCTTTCATGGGAGCTAGCTTCTGTAACTTAACTTTCCCAGAAACAGGTCTTGGAAAAAGAAGACCTCACAGTGAAGACAGTCTGCTTAAATTCAACCCCAAGTTCCTCCACTTTATTTTTTTTATTAATTTTATTTTTTTAATTTACATCCAAATTAGTTAGCATAGAGTGCAACAATGATTTCAGGAGTAGATTCCTTAGTGCCCCTTACCCATTTAGCCCTTCCCCCTCCCCCCACTCCCTCCAGTAACCCTCTGTTTGTTCTCCATATTTATGAGTCTCTTATGCTTTGTCCCCCTCCCTGTTTTTATATTATTGTTTCCCTTCCCTTATGTTCATCTGTTTTGTCTCTTAAAAGTCCTCACATGAGTGAAGTCACATGATATTCGTCTTTCTCTAATTTCACTTAGCCTAATACCTTCCGGTTCCATCCAAATTGCTGCCAATGGCAGGATTTCATTCTTTCTCATTGCCAAGTAGTATTCCATTGTATACATAAACCACATCTTCTTTATCCATTCATCCATCAGTGGACATCTGGGCTCTTTCCATACTTTGGCTATTGTCGATAGTGCTGCTATAAACACTGGGGTGCATGTGTCCCTTCAAAACAACACACCTGTACCCCTTGGATAGATACCTAGTAGTGCAATTGCTGGGTCCTAGGGTAGTTCTATTTTTAGTTTTTTTGAGGCACCTCCATACTGTTTTCCAGAGTGGCCGCACCAGCTTCGCATTCCTACAAATTCCTCCACTTTAGAGCTACCTGATGATATTGACACTACAAATTTCATTACCCGGTAATAGATCACTCTTGTTAAGTGCCATCAAAATGTTACAGTACTCTGAAACAACTCTGATGGGGGTAACACAGATCATCAGGTGTTTCCTAAAGACTAATACTGAATCTATAGCATAAAAGTCTATGGGTTACCACTTACCAACCAGTCACCAATGTCAAGGATTTGTGACCTTGGTAAACTGATGCCTCTCTTCAGGGATCTCACCCAAAGCCCATTTTGGCCCATCAGCTTCCCCTCTTGGAAACCATTTGAGAATCTAATTCTCTAATCATTCAAAGGGATTCCGAATTACTTACCTCACATCAAGCTTTTTCACTTCCAGCTTTAGAAGATGCCTATTAAGTAATGGGGAATTCTACGTACTAAGGTTCAGAGCAAAAGAATGAGACAATGCAAACAAGACCAAAGAACTCTTTGTCCCAGAGGCTTGTAAAACAAGGTAGGTAGTAGTTTTGAAAAAAGCTACTTTAGATATAATACTGGTTTGTCTTGGGATAAATGGCATGCTTACAACATTTTAGCCCCTTCAGTCCTCTCTGGGATCTTTACTATTATTACAGAGACTGGAAAAGCAAAGGAAATAATCATAAATTTGATAATTTTGTCAATAACCACACATCTGATTTAGTGGGCTCTTTTGGATGAAGTGGTTTAATTCTGGCTTAATTTCTTGCCTTAATTTTGGCACTCCTGGCTCCTGCAGACTGCAGACTCTGATATAATCCTTTTCTTAGAATTTGTGTTGCAGTGCCTAGGCGTGACCTCCAGAGTATTAAATGTTGCTGCATAGCCACTGTCCAGTCAAATGACCCCAAAATGACCATGTAACAGGAGGAGAGGAAACTCTGATTCTTACAAAGACTAAAGTGACCATCTTCCCCTTTCACACCCCCATCCCCAGTTTATTTCATCATAACACCTCAAAGAGTGATAAAGATCTGGACTGATCATATTTCCAGACATTAATGGGAAGGGGATCTGAGAACCAAAGCCACCTAAAACCACACACTGTCTACATTAACATGGCTTTACTATTTGACTTAATACAGCTTTACTAATCCAGGAACTCTTACCCAGGAAAATAAGTTATAAATAACCTTGTTTGTTTCAGGTCCCCGAGATACACTTATCCAAAAAACAAATCCCCTTCCCAGGACAATAAGTCACCCAACTAAGCTTATCAAAGACTTGATCAGAAACTCTTACTTAGTGCCATTATCTTTGCCTTATCCCATTCAGGCTTTTGCAGTGAAAGATCTATATTAAAGCAGACCCCAACATCCTCATAAATACCCTTCCTGCTTCTGAGACACTACTAAAATTCCGTAAAGACAGAAGACTCCCTTACTATAGCAGTAAACTAGGCTTTGCTTTATTAATAAGATATTTTGGTCATCTTTTGGGGAAGCCCATGAGAAAAGTTGTACTGATACGGAAATCTAGGGGGTCCGTAAAAAAATGGCCTATTCCCTACCTGATCTTTTCATAAGCAAGCATCTGCTTCTACAGGCAAATGTTTTACTGCTTTATGCTTAAGTATGAATTGGCTGCTGAGAATCACCACACTTAAGGAAAGCCTCTAATAAGGAGAGACCAAAATAGCTCGGAAGAAACAAAGACAAAGCACCAACGAGAAGAGAAATTAAAACATCTATACTATCACAAAGACATTAGCTATTGTATCCATAAAACATAAACAAGTTTATATAAAAATATTCAGATGACAGGGGCGCCTGGGTGGCTCAGTCTGCTGAGCTTCTGACTTTGGCTCAGGTCATGATCTCATGGTTCATGAGTTTGAGCCCCACGTTGGGCTCTGTGCTGACAGCTTGGAGCCTGGAGCCTGCTTTGGATTCTGTCTCCCTCTCTCTCTGCCTCTCCCCCACACACTTGCATGCACGCTCTCTTGCTCTCTCTCTCTCAAAAATAAACATTTAAAATTTTTTTTGAATAAAAATAAAAAAATAAAACAAAATAAAAATATTCAGATGACAGAAATAAATATGAAAGCAGAATAAAAAATTAACTGGAAAGGCTGAAAGATAAAGTTGAAAATCAAAATCCAAAAAAAGAGAACAAAGTAAATGTAAAGAGATATTATCAAATAGTTAACATTTTATACAACTGAAAGATGTGTTTGCTAACTGAAAGCTCCCTTCCCACATCTCTATACTCTCAGCATAAAAGACCCAGAAATGTATATACTCATAAAAGTTAAAGAAACAGAAGTTTAAAAAGCAGATCTTAAAAGCTTTCAAAAATAAAAAGAAGTTATATACAGGGATCAAGAGTCTGAATGGCATTGGACAACACTGAATGGCATTCAACAACACTGAAGTTAGAAGATAACAATATATTCAAAATTCTGGTGTGTGTGTTTTTCTTAATTTCCAACCTAGAATTCCATATCCAGCCAAAGTATCACTGTTAGCTTCTTCCCATATCCATAATTTTCTTCCTTTTATTATCAGAGCCCCACCAAGCATAGCTGAGCACATATCCACCTAACTAAATATACTAGATTTTCCTGTTTCCCTTGTACCTACTAATAGGTGTGGCTACATGACAACCTCGTGGCCACTGACATATGAGCAAAAGTAATATGGGCAGCTTCCAGTTCATGCCCTTAAAACAAATCTGCATGCCCTCCACTTCCTCTTTCCTCCTTCTCAAGGATGGAGTAAGACAGGGTAATAAGCCATCTTTGAGCATATAGATAAAGACAGCACACGTGCTGCTGAAGCAAGCACTGAGCATATAGATAAACCACAGAGCAGTTCTTAGTATGTACACGAATCACCTAGGAATCTTGTTAAAATGGAGATTCTGACTCAGTAGGTCTGGGCTGGGCCTGAGATTCTGCATTTTTAACAAGCTCCCATATGTTGCTGCTGTTTCCGGGAATCATACTTAGAGTTCCAAGGCCCAAGAGTAGAGAATGATGTAACAAGAAAGAAGGCACCTGGGTCTCTAGAAAACTCCAGGAAAATCCACTCTGTCTTCGCTCAACTCTTAACCGGCTCAGTAAAAAAAGAGAAATAAACATCTTTATTAAGCCACTGATATACCACTAAAAAACAAAACAAAACCAAAAACTGACAATGGTGTACTTACTTGTCTAATAATATTTCTGCCAAAAAGTCAGTGATTTATAATTTGCATTAAAATAAACATAAAATCTTGTCCAAGGAATACTCTTATAAAGCTTAAGATTAGACTATATGACAACTTAAATGTTCTAAACTAAGTCTGCTGAATACATTACTTTATATCCTCATGACTAAATAGGAAATAATACAGCTTCACTCCAGACATTTTGAAATGTTAACAAGTCATTTATCTACCACTCAGAAAGAATACCTTGGCTGTTCACTTCCAGTCTGAATTTATGTTTGTCTTTTTTTAAATGTTTATTTATTTTGAGGGGTGTGGGAAAGCGAGCAGGAGGAGGAGCAGACAGAGAGAGAGGAAGAGAGAGAATCCAAAGCAGACTCCACACTGTCAGTGCAGAGCCCAACGCAGGGCTCGAACCTACCAACTGAGAGACCATGACCCGAGCTGAAATCAAGAGTCAGATGCTAACTGACTGAGCTACCCAGGTGCCCCTATGTTTGTCTTTCTATATGTGTTCATTTAAACATTTTATATATGATTTTTTTATTTTCCAGAATTCCAACAAACACATATTACATTTGATATGAGAGAGGGACAGAGACAGAGACAGAGACAGAGACAGAGACAGAGAGGCAAACCAAGAAACAGGCAAACCAGTTAACACTCGTAACTATAGAGAACAAACTGAGGGTTACTGGAGGGGAAGTGGGTAGAGGGATGGGCTAAATGGGTGGTAGATTAAGGAGTACACTTGTAGTGATGAGCCCCGGGTGATGTATGGATGTGGTGAAGCACTATATTGTACACCTGAAACTAAAACAACACTGTAAGCTAACTAACTGGAATTGAAATAAAAAGTTAAAGAAAAAAATAAATAAAATATTAAAAAATAAAAAATTCTCACAAAGAAAAAAAAGAAACCAATTATTTTCTTTTAAAACCTAAACAATACCAATTATTTTGAATGAATATAAATATGTCCTAGTTCATATATCTCCATACAATGAGATATCAACTCACATGAATGCTAACTAATCAGTTAAAGGAAAGCAAAAAAGGGGTAGATTTAAAGTAACCTTCAAGAAATCTCATAGGGACCTGGGAGAGAAGTTTTATATAGAGTGCATATATTGTATTCAGCATTCACATTCCAACTGCGCTTTTAATATTTATCATAGAGTCTTTAATCCTTATCATAGAGTCTTTCCGTACTACAGGTTATATGACCCTTCTCTTTGTTCATATAACATTCAGAGTATACCACATTAATAGCGCTGTTAAAATTTTCTAATTGCATCACATCAGATAATGATGGGCTCTCCCACTGTCTGTGATGCTAAGATTGATCATTTTGTTAAGCTGGTGACTGCCAGAACTCTCCATATGTAAAGGTATATCTTCTTCTCTGCAATTAGAAAATTATTCATGAGGTGATACTTGGAGATGAAAGGCATAGTCTATATCCCAACAAACTTTCACCATACGACTTTAGTATCCATAGATGACTCTTGCCTGAACCAATTATTATACTGGGAGTCTCAGAATGCTTTTTTCTGATTCTATCATTCCTTCTACATTTATCAAATGGCATTCTTCTATAAAGAACTCCCTCTTCCAAACTTTTTTACTGTCAATAGGGATTCATGGATTCTTTATTTGACATATTATAATCTATTATTCTTTTTGATGTTCAAATTGCCCCAAATTTGTCCAGTAAAAACCTCTTCATGTCTACTCCTATTCCTTTTGAAATGATTTGACATCTTTGAAGATGTCACTAGAAGGCAAACAGAATTTGAGACCTAAATAATTAAATAAGACAAACACTGTAAGACAATTCAATAAGACTGTCCCACACAGCTTCCTGTTTTTCCATCTCTCCATTAATGGCACCGTCACCAACTCTGTTATTCAAGCCAGAAACCTCAGACTAATTCTCGACCCTCCCTTTCCCTCACCACTAGGCGGAGAAGGAAATAGGGTGGTTGGAGGAATGGAGCACTGTTACTTTCCAGTTCATGCTCTTCTATGTATTATGTATACTGTTTATACTTCTTTCTGTGCCCATTTCATTAGTTTAAAAAATTTTAAAGAACTGTTCAAAAAATGTAAGTGTGTTGCTCATCAACTTTGAAAGGCAAACCAACCATCTCCAGGTTTCATCATAACTTTCTATACTTTTTCTAGATCTAGCCCATTGGTCCAAAGTTCTCTAACTGATAATGGATCCTCATATAAAATCTCAGAGCTGGTAGGATCATACAAGTTATCTAGTCCAAACATCCACCCAATACTTGAGTTTCCTTCACAACTCCATCAATTTGTCATTTAGGATATGCCGAGACCATGTGTATAAAGAAAGAATTCTCTGGGGCAACTGGGAGGCACAGTTCTTAAGCATCCAACCTTGATTTTGGCTCAGGTCATGAACTCACAGTTGTGAGATTGAGCCCTGCACTGGGTTCGACACTGGGCATGGAGGCTGCTTGAGGTTCTCTCTCTCCCTCCGTCCCTCTCCCAAGCTCGCATGCTCTCTGCATGCTCTCTGGACAGGAAGGAAGGTAGGAAAGTAGGAAGGTAGGAAGGAAGGAAGGAAGGTAGGAAGGAAGGAAGAAAACAAAACAAAAGAAAGGGAGGGAGGGAAAATTGTCTCATGCTTAGACAACTTGGTCTGTTAAAAAATTGCTCATGTTAAAGTGCCAAAGTGCATCTTTAGTTTCAGACATAGTCATAGTTCCACATCTTGGGTCCCAAAGAAGTTCTGTTAGTCTTCTAGATTTAAAATAGTACCCATATGGGAAGGTATGC
Organism: Panthera uncia; assembly: GCF_023721935.1. Classification (NCBI taxonomy): domain Eukaryota; kingdom Metazoa; phylum Chordata; class Mammalia; order Carnivora; family Felidae; genus Panthera; species Panthera uncia. The sequence continues at coordinate 5,890,213 of NW_026057576.1, read as the reverse complement.
TTATACCCCTTGATTTAACTATCAGAAGACAGAGGATAAAACCTCAAGTTCCATTTAGTAACTAATTGTGGATCTATCATTCATGAATATACCTAAACTTTTCTAGAAATTATGTTTTCAGCAACAAAATAAACTATTATAGAGCTTCTACCCAACTGTCCTACTTCAAGATTGGGAAACGAAAACAGCTCATAAGCCTAAGATTTAGAAACAAGTTTATATTCAGGATTGCCTGGGTGGCTCAGTTGGTTAAGTGTCCAACTTTTAATTTTAGCTCAGGTCATGATCCCAGGGTCCTGGGATCAAGCCCTGCATCGGACTCTGCGCTGACAGCATGAAGCCTGCTTGGGATTCTCAGTCTCTCTCCCTTCCCACCCCCTCTCAAGATAAATAAACAAACAAACAAAAAAAAAGAAATTCATATTCAACTTACCTGTATAGTCACAGTTTTCTAAACTTCAAATCCACCCCTTTAATTTCCAACCTGAAAGACCCAAACCCTTTTAGTTTATATATTATAACACCCTTCTCCCAATAATTTTACTTGCCTTTCTCCAAACCTGTTCTAGTTATCTTCCCACAAAATGACAACACTTGTCAAAAGTAAAAAGGTACTACAATTTTGTACAATAGTAGAATTACATTTTCTACTTTGTTTTTAATACGTGGTCTAAGTGATAACAGTGAATACCTGCTTCCTTTGCCCAACTCCCACCCCTGCAATATGTGTTTTCTAGAGATACTCTCCCCCTACAACTTTCTGGAACCCATTCAAATGCTTATAACAAGAACAAACATATTTATACAACCAGATCCTATTCAAAATGCATAGTTTACTGAGCCAAGCTTGAACACCTGCACTGAGCCAGAGCAACAACAGTGTGTTTCAATATATGAAAAGGGTCATCTGGCCATTTGCAATCAACAAGTATTTACAGTACTTGTTATTTGCTCTATACTAGCAAACACAGGCAAGTCTCTTATAGCATGAGTTTTTTTATAACATAATGTAATTATAACCTCACCAATTAGGGGAAAAGAATCAGTATGTGAAGGCACTGTTATTACAATGCAAAATGGAATCAGCATAGAGTAAGTAGGAAAAATAATAGTTGCATCCAAACAATAGATAGATGCACACATAGACAGATGCACTGTTTGAGTGTCTGGGGTTCTTCTGGAATAGAATTGTTCTGTTTACCCAAGCATTGTTTTTTCTTTTGTTTACCACTGCCCATAATAAACAAAAGAATGCATGGTCAAGGACAAAGGTGATAGGGATGTCTAAGAATCTTCTGAGTAGACTAAATGGTAAAGGAGTAAGCATGATTTGTTTCTGTTAACTTGTCAATAGATACAGTACTTTCAGGTTACGCTTATAAAAATACATATATCATAGCAAGTCAGCAGAAACCCTGTAATCCCCTCTCCCAATGAAACAGCTGTTTCTTTAAGGGATTTTTCATCATAAAACATTTCTCAGGAACACAACCATGACGTTATAGCAGAAGCACTATAGGTTATTATCTGAAAACAAAACATACTTAGGAAAATCATCTACTAATAAACATCTCAAATTCTTCTTGACAGATGTGAATTAGCATTAATTGGGCACTGGAGAAATAGGGAATCACGAATAACTGAACAAAGCAAGATTAATAAATATATTAAAGTACACAAAACTTAGATGGCCTTACAAGAGCTTGAAAACTTTGTTTACATGCTTTATCTTACCATGTTATACAAAAGATTTCTGTGAGATGAAATCATTTTACAGATGAGAAATCTAAAGTGCTCAGATTAAATGAATTGCCCAAGCTCATAAAGCTAGTATATTGCATGTAAGATGTCAGTCTCATATCTAACAATGTTATGAAAATAAAAATTACTAAGAGGTCTTACCTAACAGAAAAAAACTAGGAACATTACCATTTAAAATCAAAAGTAAAGCAAAAATATTCCACCCCCAGCCAATGCTGGTTACTTTAGATTTCCTAACATTGAAGAACTAGAAAGAGATTAATAATAAAACTAAAAACATAATAGGAAAGAGTCACAAATCCATTAAAAATTTTTAATTACACAGGAACAGAAAGTTTATGGCTATTTGGCCACCATGGTAGGTTAATGGGGATTCACTGAACTATCTTTACTTTGGGTATGTTTTTAAAATTCCATAACAAATAGTTAACAAGTCATTGTTAGTATAAGTATGTCACAAATAATTGCATGAGATCAAATGACACACAAAACTACACATAAGACTACTAAAACAAATAAAGTACCTAGTAATAAACAATATGTAGGATCTATATGAATGAAACTGCAAGGCTTTATCAAGATTCATAAGATAAAATTTGAACAAATAAAAACATAACCACGCTGCTGAATATAAACAGTAATTAACACATTAAACACAACTTAAATCCACGTCAAAAAATATTTTGTAGAACTTGAATTGTTGCTCTTAAAGTTTACTTAGAATAAATGGGCAAAAAAACTAAATTTTTTTTAAAGAAAAGTAATGAAAGGGCACCTCACCAGTTATTATAGTCTATGACTTAAAACAATAGGGGAATAACACAAGAATAGACAGATCGATGGGCTAGCAGAGAAAGTCCAGAAAGAAACACAAGTGTATATGCGAACTCAGGGTAGTGATAAAGGTGGCATTTCAAATATACTGTGAAAGAATTATTCAACAGTACTAAAAGGACTACAAAAACTACAGTTAGAATCCTGTATAACATTGCTCTGACAAATACATTTGATCAAATAAAATTTAACTGCAAAAACTTTTTTAACCCATAAAAACGCTAGAAGAAAATGTAAGAGGGGCGCCTGGGTGGCTCAGTCGGTTGGGCGGCCGACTTCGGCTCAGGTCATGATCTCACGGTCCGTGAGTTCGAGCCCCACGTTGGGCTCTGTGCTGACAGCTCAGGGCCTGGAGCCTGTTTCAGATTCTGTGTCTCCCTCTCTCTGACCCTCCCCCATTCATGCTCTGTCTCTCTCTCTGTCTCAAAAATGAATAAACGTTAAAAAAAAAAATTAAAAAAAAAAAGAAAATGTAAGAAAAAATGTACATAATAGAGAAAAGTCAGAGGCAGTAAGACAATGAGATTTTATTACACATTAATATTTCCTAAGTGTAAAAATTGACAAATGAAAAATTAGAAATACTTACAATATGAAAAAAGAGTTGATATCCCAATAAACAAGGCACTTTAAAAAAAAATTTAAAGAAAATGATAGGAAAACAGGCAAAATATGGGCAATTCACAAAAGAAATTAAATAATGAATAAATAAGAAACTATAAATTTAAATATGAATGAAACAAATAGACGTAAAACCATGATTCCATAGGTTTCCTATCAAATTTGCAAAGATTAAAAGAAAATTATTTTTAAAATTATATAATAGAGATAATGATCAAGAAAGTGGCAAACATTACTCCTGTTCATTATGAATGAGATTACAAATAAGTTCAACTTTCTTGGAGAAAATCTGGCCTTATATATCAAAAACCTGATTCAATAAAGCCACTTCTAGAAATGTTTCCTACAGATAAAATCATGGATGTCTACAAAGATGTAGCAACAAAATTTTAACTGCAAAAGATACTTGAATGTAAAAATAAATATATATAAGACACCACCACACAATATAATAAATACACATTAAAAACTTAACAGAAAGATGGTAAGTAACATGGAATATACATAATTTATTGTTGAGGGAATGAAGCAGGTTTAAAAACAATAGGCACAATATGATCTGACTTTTAAGAAACATGACTAGAAAAATGTCTGGGTGGCCAAAGTAAGGTGAATTTTATTTTCTTCTTATAATTTATTTGCACTGTAAGTTCTACAACTGATACTCCATTACTCCCATAATTTAAAAAGCATTAAGTTGCATCTTTAACTGACAACTGACGAGGGAAGAGTAAAGGAAAACAATATGGGCAGATGAACTCTGAAAACACAACTGTTTAGTACAGAAACCAATACATGCATACATATAAATTGTATACTACATTTTAGGATGATTTTCATCCACAGTGATTAAAATAAATGTTTGATGAATAAAAAGTGAACCAGTTACCCAGAAAACTTTGCAACCTAGAGCCATATGTCTAAGGTATCCCAATCTATTAGAAAAGTAAAAGATAGTAGCAAATGCAATCAGAGTTTAATCTTTATGAACCACAGATTATTCTAAACAATCTTGAAAAACAAGAATAAGGCTAGAGAGAACTCACACCCCTGATTTCACTTACTACAAAGCTACAGTAATCAAAACACTCTGGTAATGACAAAAGGACAGACATATACCATACAGACCAAAAGAATAGAGTCTAGAAATAAATGCTTGCATATATGGTCAAACGATTCTTGATAAAGGTGCTTGGGCCAGTCAATGGAGGAAAAGACATCTTTTCAACAAGTATTTGAAAAGTGGATATCCACATGCAAAAGAATGAAGCTATACTATTACCTAATACCATATACAAAAATTAACTCAAAATAGATCCATGACCTCAATGTAAGACCTAAAACTAGACAAGTCTTAGTAAAAAAAAAAAAAAAACAAAAACAAAAACAAAAAAACAGGGTGAAGGCTTCAAAACATTGGATTTAGCAATGATTTCTTGGATATAACATCAAAGGCACAGAAAACAAAACAAAACAAAACAAACTGGACTTTATAATTTTTTTTTTAATTTGTGTATCAAAAGACAATATGCAGAGTAAAAAGGCAACCTGCAGAATGGGAGAAAATATTTGCAAATCATATATGTTATAAGGAATTAATATCCAGAATATAGAGAGAACTCCTAAAATTCAACAACAAAAAATAAACCACCAATTCAAAAATGAGCAAAAGACCTGAATAGACATTTCTCCAGAGACCTTACCAATGGCCAATAAACACATGAAAAGATGCTCAACATCACTAATCATCAGGGAAATGCAAATAAAACTGCGAGATCCCAGCTAATACCCATCAGGATGGCTACTATAAAAACAAACAAAAACCAGAAAATAATAAACACTGGCAAGGATGTGGAGAAACTAGAACCCCTACGCACCGTTGGCAGAAATGCAAAATGATACAGCCACTGTGGAAAACAGGATGGCAATTCCTCAAAAAAATTAAGAACAGAATTCCCATATGATCCAGCAATCCCACTTCTGGGGATACATCAAAGAGAACTGAAAGCTGGGTCCTGAGATATTTGCACACCCATGTTCACAATAGCATTATTCACAGTGGCTAAAATGTGGAAGCTACCCAAGTGTCCATCAATGGATGAATGGATAAGCAAATTGTGGTATATACAATGAAATGTCACTTAGCCTTAAAAAGGAAGAAAGTTCTGATATATGCTAAAACATAGACAAATTTTCAGGACACTCTGCTAAGTGAAATAAGCCAGTTACAAAAAGATAAATATTGTATGATTCTACTTACATGAAATACTTAAAGCAGTAGACACAAAAAGTAGAATGGGGTTTTCCACAGGCTGGATGAGAGGAGTAGGGGGACCAGATACAGTATCATTGACCAGATACAGAGTTTCTATTTCACAAGATGTAGAGAGTTCTGGAGATAGATGGTGGGTGATGGCTGAACAACAATAAGAATTTACTTAATATCAGTCAATGGTATACTTAAAAATGGCTACAATAGTAAATTTTATATTCAGTGTATTTTACCACAATTTAAAAAATGAAAAATAAAATCTTGAAAAAGAAGAACAAAATTGGAGTTCTCACACTTCCCAATTTTGAAACGGAGTATAAAACTACAGTAATCAATGTAGTGTGGTACTACTGGCTTATGAACAAACATAGATCAGTAAAACTGAATGGAAGGTATAAGAAAAAAATCCTACATTTAGGACCAACCAATTTTTAACAAAGGTGCCCAGACAATTCAAAGATGCTGGGACAACTGGATACCCACAAGCAGCAAAAGAATGAAGTTTGACCCCAACTCCCATGATATTCAAAACTGATCACAGACCTAATCTAAGAGTTAAAATTACAAAACTCTTAGGAAAAAACATAGGAGTAAGTTCTTTGTGACCTTGGGTCAGACAGCAGTTTTTAGATACAACACCAAAGTACAAGTGACAAAAGAAAAAAATAAGTACATTGGATTGTATCAAAATTAAAAGTTTCTGTGCTATAAACACCACCAACAAGAAAGTAAAAAGACAACCCAGAGTGGGAAAAAGATTTGCAAATTGTGTATCTGATTGGGGTCTAGTATCCAGAATATGGAAAAAAAAAAAACAACCTACAAGTCAATAATAAAAAGATAAGCCAATTTTAAAATGAGCAAAGGATTTGATTATGTTTTCCCAAGATGTACAAATGGTCAAAAAGTACATGACAAGATACTCAACATAATTGTCATCAGGGAAATGCAAATCAAAACCACAATGAGATACCGCTTAATACCCATAAGGATGGCTATATTAAAAAAAAAAAAAAAAAAAAAAGAAAATATGTGTTGGCAAGGATGTGGAGAAATTGGAACCCTAGTGCGTTGCTGGTGGGAATGTAAAATGTTGCAGCCACCGTGGAAATAGTCTGATGGTTACATAAAAATTAAGCAGAGTTACCATATGATCTGGCAATTCTACTTCTAGGTATATACCCAAGGAATTGAAAGCAGGAACTTGTATAGTTGTACACACCAATGTCACAGCAGCATGGTAACAAAAACTGGTAACTCAAATATCCATCAATTGATAAATGACTAAACAAAATGTGATACATGCTAAATCACTGATGAGCCTTGAAAACATTATGTTAAGTGAAAGAAGCCAATCACAAAAGACCACATACTGTATGATTTCATTTAAATGAAATGTCCACCGTAGGCAAATCCAGATGCAGAAAACAGATTTGTGGTTGCCTAGGGCTAGGAGGTTGAAGGGAAAGGGGAATGACTGCTAATGGGTACAGGGTTTCTTTAAGAGGGAAAAAAAACATTCCAAAATTAGATTGTGGTGATAACTGCACAACCCTGTGAATATACTAAAAAAACAGGGAACTGTACGTTTTAAAAAGGTAAATTGTATGCTATGGAAATCTTTATCTCAATAAAGCTACAAAAAAACTTTTATAAACTATACAATTATAACTTCTTGGAAGGTATTACTAATATTTTCTGATGAAGACAACTGGGATTTAATTTCCCTACTTAGTACACTGCAATGAAATCAAAAGTACTTTTAACACTTTTAAAATAAATAACTAGTGGCAAATGTTATCTTACATTCCAAAACGTTTCTGGGATAATTATAGTACAGAATTTCACGAAGGCAAAATGTAATTGTACCGCATTCTGATTGGAGAACCAGCAAGCGTACCTCCACTCAGCGGGTCCCGCTACAAAGTGCGGTAGAAAGAGAGCAAAGACACCGCGCGATCAACGTCAAAATAACAGGGTTTGCGGGCGTTACACTTGGTTTGTTTTTGATGGCACTGAAAACTTCAAGTACTTAAAGAACATCAGGCTGCATCACCTTTTAGAACTGAATGGTCCAATCCAAAAAACAAACAAACAACAAACAAAAAACCAGAAGAGAAACAAATGAAGTATGAGAAGTATGTGCTACTTTGATAGATTTCCTTATGTTTTTTTCACTTACATACTTCAGAATCTAGCTCATGTCACAAGCCTGAAGGGGATCTGCAGAGGTCAGCTGGTCTTGGCTAAAAAAAGGATAATAGTTACTTTCAACTCCAGGATATCTGGTTTAAATTTTCAAGTAGAGCTGGACTCATTTGTACTAAAATAGATTTTAAGATAAGAAGATAACATGTTTGCATACTCCTTCTGCTTCCTAACTCCCTATACAGAGTAAATACCTTCCAACTTCTATCCAGCAGAAATTATGTCTATGAATAGAGAATTATTTTTAATCGTACTTAAAACTTTAAAAAGTCTCTTTGAAGTTAAAATGCCTCAGAATTATCTTATGGATAATCACCTGCCTGCTTATCTACCATGAATGATTACCTCTGCTGCACACACACAGTCAAGCAATTCTATCGGCAGAATGAGTCCATGGAGACAAGCCCACAGGTCACCTGAAACAGGTGACAAAAGCACAAGGCTAAAAAATAAAAAAAAACTACAAAACAGAAAAAGCAAACCAAAAAGTGGGAGAAAGGAAAATTTGGGGTGAAGATCAGTGCTGGGTAGAGAATGAAAGGAAGACCAAAGCCAAGCAACAGGAAAAAGAAGGGATCATCTAAGCAAAAAGTAAGAGTCGGTGTTAAACAAATGGTTGGAGGTAGAATATATCCAGAGCGTTAGTTATTTGTAATAGGAACACAGTGTACCAGCAGTTTCGAGTGGGAAACAAGAAATACGATGAAGTGCACGTGAAATAAGATGTAAACATAATAATGACTACAACTTTAAACCTCCACATGGCTCTTAAATATTTCTAGCCCAGCAAGTAATCTAAAATGCACAACACTATGTGGGCAAAGAGAACTCAAAGCAAAAAGTTCCAAAAGAATAACCTAAACCACTCTAACTTTATGATGTATTTAACCCCTATGGTTCAAACATCCCATTACTATATCTATTCCCACTTCTTCCTTCAGATAAGTTTTGTTTGTGGAGTTCTGATGGGAGCAAAATTGGTGTAACCTGTTTAGAGGACATTAAGATTGTCCACAGAAGAGCCTTAAGCCCAGGCCTATTAAGATTTATTTCTAGGAAACTGACCTGCGCTTCACCAGTCCTGCGGTAAGGTACCAGGGTTGTTATCAGTAACTTGTGCTGAGGCATAATGACCAGTTTCTAGAACTGAGAGAAACCAGGAAGGATAAAAATCCCTGTAGATACAGCAAGGGAACTTCTCTTACTTCATGAAAACTTTACTCTGCACCAGTGGCATCAGCCACAGCAAATATCCCTGTGGGGAACCTGAGGACCTGGGGAGTTCTGCCTCCACCTGAAAGAATGTTGTGTGCAGACAGTAAAGGACATTTGTTGCGGTGCTTTTTAGAAGCACATATAAGTGAAAGAACCTAAAGTCCCCTCAATGGAACCAGTATACTACGTTCTAGCCATAAAACAGAATGATAAGCTGATGAACTGAATTGCGATCTACGTGCAGGTACTGATCACCAAAACATATGAACTGAAAAAAAGCAAGGCACGGACTTATACACATAATACCATACAATTTGTGTTTAAAGATAATGACATATGGACCTTTCTAACTAATTCTGACACATAACCAGGGAGCCATTAAAGAAATAAGTGATAAAGGTAACTTCCTAAAAATAAGAGCTGCACACAAAAAACAATACCATAAATAAAGTCAAAAGACGTTTGTTTCCACAAACTGTAAAGCATTAACACAAGAAAGCTATCAGTGGACAGCTCTGGGAAGAAGGACCTGGGTGGCTGGAGGAGACGGAGTGAGAACACGTAAGTCTACATTTCCTCAGTATATTTACATTTTTTCATATACATGTATTATTGTCTGCTCAAAATGAATAAAGTATTACAATAAATTGTGAAGTCTATCCATACATAGATATGCTTCTATATGCATAGACACAAGAAGATGCTGACAATGACTATTCTAAAGAGGGAGACTCAGATTGTCCTAGGTATCCTTATGTACTGTTTAAATTTTTTATCATGAGCATACATGAATTTTATAACCCAATCTTATTTTATAAGAAAAATTTGCTTGTTGAAAGTACATAACCTTTGACCCTGAAATTCCATTTCAAGGACTAACTACAATTGGAGAACTGCAGACATATTTTCTAGGAGGTCCTTTGTTAATCGTAATGGCTAAATTTTGGAGACTACTTACATTTTTTCTATCACTAGAGAACTGGTTCACTAGATAGATACATATTTACATACATACATATAATGTAATGACTGCAATAATTAAAACTGATGGTTTAGAACTATATTTACTGACAGGAAGAGATGCATAATATTCTTGAATGAAAAAAATGTTAAGATCGTAGATTTCATTACTCTCTACCTACATTCATAGCATTATTTGGAAAGATGATAAAGAAAATAGTACTTGTCTCCAGTAGCAGAGTTAAGGCTTTTGGTTTCCGTATACATTTCTTGGGGTGCCTGGGTGGCTCAGTCGGTTGAGCGTCCAACTTCAGCTCAGGTCACGATTTCACGGTTTGTGAGTTCGAGCCCCGCATCGGGATCTGTGCTGATAGCTCAGAGCCTGGAGCCTGCTTCAGATTCTGTGTCCCCCTCTCTCTCTGCCTCTCCCCTGCTCGTGCTCTGTCTCTGTCTCTCAAAAGTGAATAAACATTAAAAATAAATAAAATTTCTAAAATTTCTAGTTTCTGTATACATTTCTAGACTATGAATTTTCTACAATAAACCCATAATTGTAGAGAATTATAATTCTTTTATAATCAGACAAAAAAGCGATTTAAAAAAAAAAAAAAAGAACTATCTCAAATACCATGGAATGAATGAATGTACAAACAAATAAATAGCAAGTCAGCATATACAATTTTAGCTTCAATAATAAGCCAATGTGGAAACAAAGGTGGAAGTAAACTTTTCATTGCTTGGCCCTGAATAATAAGGCTACCCATAAAACTACCACAAAATATTCTGGATAAAACCTACAAAGCGAGTTATAATTTCAGCTCTAGTGTCCAAAAATCTTTTGCTGAATTTTTCTTCTGTTTAAAATACTTAACCAAGGGATGCCTGGGTGGCTCAGTCGGTTAAGTGTCCAACTCTTGATTTTGGCTCAGGTCACAGTCTCATGGTTCGTGGGTTCAAGCTCTGTGTCAGGCTCCGCTTTGAGCTCCACACTGATGGTGTGGATGGAGCCTGCTTGGGATTCTCTCTCCCACTCTCTCTGTCCTCCTCCCCTGCTTGCTCTCTCTCTCTCTCAAAATAAACAAACATTAAAATAATTAAAAATAAACAAATAAAATACTTAACCCAAATACTTCATTATCTCCCTTGCCCTCTGTGTGGCATAGGGTATGCCTACCACTCCTTCTGAAAACACTCTTTCCTTGGTTGGTATGATCTTACCTTACAAGGCCTTGGCTTTTCTCCAAGTTGCCATGTACAGCCAATAAGTTGTGCACTGCACAACTGCTGGTGCACAGTGGGAATGACCCTGAGTTTTCTCCTCCTCCTCGGGACTCAACTTGTTGGCCTCCTGGATGGACATCTGTTTCTCTACATTCTGTCCTAGGACCTCTTCTTACTCTACACTTTGTCTAGGCAATTTCAAGATGACTCGAAGGTATTACTTCAAGTACCTGGTTAACTCCCAAGTTTTTCCCTATCCAGATCTCTATCTTGAGCACTACACTCATGTTATCTGCCTAACGGACATTTCTTCTTAGATGTTTAACAGGTACATGCATTTCAATACACCAAAACTCAATTCATCATGTTCCCCATCAAACCTGCTCCTCTTTCTGTTTTGGCTATCTATGTGAATGGCAGTATCTTGCTGCTTATGCCAGAAACCTAGACCTTACCCTTGGTTCTTCTGACTCCTTCCTCTCTCACATTCAATAAATCAACAGGTCCTATCAATTGCTCATCATTCCCTCTGTCATTCCCTAATTCAAGCCTCTAGCACCTCTCACCTGGATTACTATTACATTTTCCCAACCCAGTTCCCCGTAGCTACTAGCTATTCCGAGTATGTTGTCCAGCACTCTTTTTAAATGATTAATCTGTTTAATCATTTAATGTTTAATCTGTTACCTGTTTAAATCCTACAAATGGTCCCCATTATCTTCAGAATCAAGAAGTCCACGACATGATTTCCAAGACTCCACTTACTTCTCCAACTTAATTTTTTGTACCTCTCACCCTACCTGTTACCACTCTCTGCAATCTGGTATTGAAATTCTTCCAATTCCCTCACCATACTATCTTTTCTTCGTATCTCTATAAATGCTACTTGACGGTGGCTCCAAACGGTCCTGGAGACAGCTTTAGCCTTCCCTCCTACAACATAACAAAAAAGCTCTCGAAATCACTTCAAATAAATAACTTAAGTTAAAATTTGCTTACTACACATCATACTCCCTTTTCCACCAGATAGAACTCCTTCCTTTATAAAGAAATTCTGGAACCAGATGCTACTCCTCTAGCCTGCACTGTAACTCCCCAACCTTCACTCACTCTTATTTACTGCCCATTCACTTGTGTAACTTCTAATTATCTTTCAAGTCACAACTGAAATACCATCCTTGAACCCCCAAGAGCAGATCAGGTACCCCCACGGCAACCTATACATCTTCCCTAGTGCAGCCCTATCCCCACTATGCTATAATTACCTTTCTACTTGCCTGCATCCCTGAAAAGTTTGCAAGTTCCCTGAAGACTTGGACCCTGTCCTGTTCACTGCTGAATTGCCAATATCAGGCACAGAACCTGACATATTAGAGACATTCTGCAAATAGCTACCAAATAAATTAAAAACATAATTTTTTTTTAAACGTTTATTTATTTTTGAGACAGAGAGAGACAGAGCATGAATGGGGGAGGGTCAGAGAGAGAGGGAGACACAGAATCCAAAACAGGCTCCAGGCTCTGAGCTGTCAGCACAGAGCCCGACGCGGGGCTTGAACTCACGGACCACGAGGTCATGACCTGAGTTGAAGTCGGTCGCTTAACCGACTGAGCCACCCAGGCGCCCCAAAAACATAAATTTACCAAAAACAAAACACTACAGCTAAAGAGAAACTATAATGAAACATCAAATATTTAAATGGTTTGACTTTACATTTAAAAGGATCTTCAATGTTGGGTCAACATTAGAAAACACATTACAAGTAATGTTTTACTTTACACAACATTTTCTTGGAAAGTGTGTATAAACTGAATTTTTTGCAAACTAAGTCATGTGGTAAATACACCAAGAGAGCTTATGTACTTAAAGAGATTCTTTCATACAGTGAAAAAAAAAAAAAAAACTCCAAATAAATTTATTCTACACGAACTCAAATTTTCACAATTGGCTTTCCTTAAAACAGAAACCTTATAAAAATAATTTTTCAATACTCATGTCTGCTTTCCCCAGAAATAGGACTTGGTTAACATTAAGTCATGACACCACTGATGGACAAGCTTTAGGTTTTTTAAATCTCTTTAGTTCTCTAGACAACCTCTAAATTCGGGTGTCTAGAAACATGTACAGTGGTCCTTGCATCATGATGTAAAGAATTCCTGTCCTTAGAATGATTATTCGTTGGAACTCATGAGCTATATAATAAAACCATAAATTTTAGAGAGCTGTCTCAAGAGATGAGTAACTGAGTTACCTTGAGTCGTAGGAGCCTAAATAATTTATTCACATAACAAAAATAAACTTCAAATATCAATCACGGAACATCATGATTTAAACAAAAATGTCAGTCTGGTTCAGAGACTAATTATATTTTTCTTAAATTTAGAAATAGAGGTTTGATCTCTCCCATTTGAATTGATTTATTTACAAGGTATATTTCAGAAAAAAAGCTCTAGTCTTTGTAGTGGTTCAATTTTTCAAATACCTGGGACTTGTATTTGGCTCACCTGATCAACAAAGTTTGCCCTGTCTTTGACTTTTGGTTTTGTTCAATTTTGTTCCTGGTAGCAATATAGCCAGCCGATCAAACTTTGCTTCTCTGGGTATTTTCACAAGATGCTGCTTTTCTAGTCTCCTATAATATGCTCAAGTTTTTAATTTCAGCAAATTGAAAAGGGACACTTTCAAATATGAATTTCATGTACACCAAAAATAAGAAAGTATTAAGTACCTGTCAACATTTGGCAATGTGCCAGGAACTGAGGGGAACACAATTACTGCCCTAGAGGAAATCTATAATATCTAGGCCATAAACGTCCACCAGAAAGACCCAAAGGACATATAAACATTAACCACATATACTCTGAAGCAGTTACACGATACATCTATGAAGGACTAAATACGTTTTGCGGGGTGATTAGTGAAGAGGGAATTACTGGAGTTGTATGTTAAGATAAAGTAGTTACAATTTCTGAAGCTAAATGTTAGAACCTACTTCAGCTGGGGGGGAAAATTTCCAGCACAAGGTGCTGCCTGAGATAAAGTTCAGAATGGTGGTCCGATTTGATGGAGGAGCCAATTTGATTCACTTGCACTTCAGAATCCCGCAATGGACTAGCGAGTGAACACTCCTAGGTCTCACTGTCAGGTCTCACAAACGAAGAACAAAGGTCTTGGTCCTGCACCGAAGTCAAGGTAAAGCCACTCAAAAGTGGTTCTCAACTGCTTTGAAAAAGTGTGGCAGTTTCTCAAAAAGCAAAACATGGTGTTACCATACCTGGCTATATGCCCAAGAGAACTGAAAACAAAAATCCCACGTGACAACTCAAACGTCAATGTTATAAGCAGCATTAGTCATTATAACCAAAAAGTAGAAATAACACAAAGGTCCACCGACTGACGAATGGATAAACGAAACGTGGTATATCCATAGAATGCAATACTGTTCGACCATAAGAAGGAATGATACTGATACATGCACAATGAAGATGAATCTTAAAAGCATGAGGCTAAATAAAAGACAAACAAGGCCACACACGGTGTAATTCCATTTACATGAAATGTCCAGAACAGGCAAATCCACAGAGAGAGGAAGTAGATCAGTGGTTGCCAGGAGGTGGGGAGATGGGGGATGTGGAGTGATGGCAAACCCATACGGAGTTTCTTTTTGGGGTAATAAATGTGCTGGAATTAGATAGGGGTAATGATTGTACAGCCTTGGGAACGTACTAAAAAGCAGTGGACTGCACACTTCGAAAGGGTGAGTGTCATGGTATGTAACACATCTCAATTTTAGAAAGGGGGTTCTCAGCGTTTTGTCTGCCATGACGCATCTGAAGGACATGACATGACTCCGTCAGGACAGGCAGCTTACTAGAGCAGGGACTGGTTTTGGGACTCTAGCAACGACCATAATAAAGACTCTTGAGACTCATGACACTCAAGGGTCTTCAAGGATTATGATCAAAATAACAGCTGAAAGTCACTTGTTAGTCACAACATCAAGTCACTTTAGGTAACAAGAAATACCTAAAGACAAAAAAGCTCGTAGTTTCTAAGGAACAAAGAGAGGACAAAGCCTACCGAAGCTGGTGTGAAGGAAAGGACAGTAGGATTTTCATTCTCTAGCAGCAGCTAAGAACAGAAAAAGAATAGAAAAAGAATAAAGAGACAGTGAGGATCAGATTCAACAATAAAAGGCACTACAGGAAAGACGACAGCAGCCACAGGGGATAATGTGTATTTATCAACACTGATTTGGCATATACGGTTCCCAAATTACATATGGATCACATTTCAAATGTTGGTAAATCATAATTCTGAACACATTTGCCAAGAGAAATAATTGTTGAAAAGTAGGTAAGTTTGCAAAATGGCCTACAATAATTTATAATAATCTGTCATCATTTCTATTTTCCTAGCTGAAATCCAGTAGGCTGGAAGCCATCTCCCCACCTCCCATCTCTTCCCACATCAGATTCCACCAAGAGAAATTCTCCCTCTGGGAATTTGTTGCCACCACCACCTTGCAGCACAGAAAACTCTGGCTCCCTAGTTCTCATGGAGGTGAGGCCGAAGTAGAATCATCTGCTATCAAGAGCTGTCATCCAAATGGAGTTCTGCCATGGCAGCTTTACAGATGAGGGAGAAATTCGTAAGTCAGACATTGAATTTCAGAGGCTGCTTGTACTCTGATTCAGCAGCATTCTTGTGATGGGAAACTGCCGCACAGAGAATTAAGGTGCTCACTGTGAAATAACAGAAACCTCATCATGTCCAGTGGGTACAATGGATCATCTGTAGTGCACGCACACAGCAGGCCACATACAGCAGGAGCTCAAGGGCCAAAAGGCGTGGGGACGGAAGGCGGGAGAAGAAAAAATTCAAACCCACACAATCTGCTGGGGTCTGCAAGAGCACAGTAAAAAAGCACCTCTCCTTACCCTAGTCCTCTTAAAATACCCTATCTGATGAGATCTTCCCCTTCCTTTAAGAGTCAAACAAAATGCTGCCATCTTTGAGAGGCTTTCCTTGAAAACCCTAAACAGGGTTGGCAGTTTCCATCTGTGTTCCATTAGCACCCTGTATTAATTATTACAGGGCTTATTAAATCGCTACAGGTTATTTACATTTGTTTCCCCAGTAGATACCTCCTCAAGTAATGGAATATTTTATTCATCTTTGTATTACCAGTACTTCGGACGGTGCTTGGCACATGCAAGAGTCCAATAAATATTGGTTAACGAATGACTGTATGGATTTCTTCAAATGTTGAAGGAAACAGAAAAAGTAAAAATCAAATGAACAGCTCCCAAACGAATTAACTTGCCAGTCTTGCTACTAAGAAAATGGGATTTAAGCATGAAACCTCAAAGTGGCCTTACCAGTAGATCTGAAGGCACTGAATATCTAAGGTAGATAAATTCAAGTGTGTCCCTTTCCATCACATTTTTAAAAAGTCATAAGGAATACTCTTTCCTGGGCATGCAAAATCCTCAGTAATGGGTACGTATGTTGTATTTGGCATTTCTGACGTCTAAAGAAATATTTAAGTCAGAGTGAACATATATGCAGGGTTCAGCAATATTCAGAAGAAAAACTATCAGATTCCTTCAGGGGAAATAAAGGGTTCCACCACGTTCTGATCATAATTAAGGAAATAAAACTGAATTAAAGCCCCAATGCAGACTGAATCAGAAGGGTCCTTTGTGCTAGCCACCAAATGAATGGTTCACTGGAGTGGGAACAAGCACAGTCCATAAATCCCAACATCTTAAGAGATAAAGATAATGGAATGCTACAGCAATATAAGACAGGTAAAATAGCTGGTATGTCTTTGGAAGTTGACCTAACTTCTTTCAGGCAGTTGGTGAGAACCTACATTAAAGCATGAGAGTAAGAAACAAAGAAGGGAATCACTGCCTAAAGTAAAATTTGTTTTAGTGGCTGTCTACCTAATCTTGCAAAAGTATTACACTTTATATTCATAATTTATTCCCTCAAATCATAACACTAGAAAAGACCTTAAAAATTATCAACTCAAGCCCTCTAATCTTACAAATAAGGAAATCAAGGTTTACAAAGGGCAAGTGACTTGCCCAAGGTCATACTGGTAATCAGATGCGGAGTCTGAACTCAAACTCCGTCTTTGTCTCCCCAACTTAAGAGTTTCTTCTACCAGAAGACCTTTGGTTCCCCCTCCACACACATACATATATGTGTATATATGTGTGTATGTATAGATACACCAACGTATCTACATAAACACTTGTTGCACTCAAAAAAACCAAGGCTGTTCAGAAATGTTTTGAAAAAGTATACCAATTAATTGAGTTAATTGAAAAGACTACTCCTCTGATAGGTAAGACATTCATGTTTTCCGAATGACCCACGAAAACACCAAATCTCCACGTCTAGGTTTATATTTACCTTAATATATTAGCTTTATGAGGCATAATGGTTAAGAGCATGTGCTCTAGAATAAGAGGACCTTTTGTAATCCCCTAATTGCAGCTCTGACATTTAATTAGTCATATAAGCATAGACAATTTTATCTAACCTTTCTAACAGCTTAACCTTTCTAACAGTTTCCTCACCTGTAAAACTGAAAAACAGAACTGACTTGATATGGTACTTTGTAAGGATTAAATAGATGATGAATGTAAAAGGGCTTTGCCCAGGACCTAGTAATACTCATTAATTTAGCTATTATCATTATTACTGCCTCCTAATTTTTGGGTTGCCTACAAAAGTGCCCCAACAAAAGTTTTCTGTATATTTCTCTCTCTCACAAACGCACACATATAATCCCAATTATATATAATCTGTTCTTTTGAACACAGAGTACAGCAAATTAAGAACCCTGTTCAAGAAAACTGCTTTTGCTTTTCTTTTTTGGAGATCAAACTCTTACCTCAAATTGATTTTTAAATGCTAGAAATGTCCAGTCCCTGTAATGAGAGTTTAGAATTTAAAAACACAAACTGTCTTGTCTTCTCACACTTTTCCATTCTTTCGAACAAAATGAGTTTGGTTGCCTAAATTGTACAAAGAGGAAATGCAACTGACTCAGAAAGAAAATGAATCTCCCTGCTTCCTACTGAGTACCCTTTTGGTGTTCAGACACAAAGGACACTATCTCATTTATGGTGACAGTGAGAACAAATTATTTCCAAGATTTATTGTGCATTTATGCTTTAACTCTATTAGAATCTGAAATTAACACAATTACAAAAGGCCCTTTTTCCATATATATAATCATGCTTCAAATAAAGTATTTCCTCCTTCCCCACATTCCTTAAAATGCTGAGTTTATCTTAAGTGTGGTATACTAGCAGGATAGTATTAATAATTCTTTGAGTCAAAGGAATGACCTTATGAGCTGTTTTATTTCCTAAAACTTAATAATTTAAGAAGCTAACACCTCCAGTCTGAATTCTTTTACTACGTGCTCATATTCTGTGATGCTTGCTGGAAGACTGAAAAGATACATTTATGTGCGTTCGTTCTAATAGACAAATAGGTCTAAACAAAACCCACTTCATTGTACATCTCAGGATTCTCTTTGAAGGTGTTATTGTCTGCGTTCCTAGAGTACTCTGAAATTTCAGTTACAGAATGTATAATTTAATTTGAAAGTAAATCAATACTAGAAACAAATTATTTCGTCATCATCTTTTTACAAAAGATTAAACAGCCACAAATTTTATTTTACCAGGACTAAAATGCATTAAATTACATTTCACTGACATAAGATCAAAAGAACCTCATAAATACAATGCTATATTTCACTCGAGTGATGAGGCTGTGAGAAGCCAAACCAAAAACATTCCCTCTGGAAAACAAAAACTGTCTTAAGTAATTTTAAAACTCTCTTGACATTTGATCCTTTTTAAATTTTTTCGAAGTTCATCCTATAAACAAAATCATTAAAGGCTGCTGGAAAACAAGCCCCAAAATTATAAAGTTTTTTTTTCCCCAAAATGCAATGGTAATTTTCAGCTATCACAAATGACTAAGAAATGTTTACGTGCTGTACATTTAGCTATTTTTAAATTGTATTAATTCTTCTAAAATTATTTAGTCTAAATTAAAACCTAACTATGAGATATAAAATGTAGTTAAAAGTACCTCCTGCCACTAAACAATACCATAGTTTTTAAATAAAATATAAAACCAAAGTTAATAAATTTATATATTTTATTAGCTTAAATCAGTAATTAATGGAAATAGAACTGGCTTCTCTCAGAGAGATTAAAAATAATTTAGAGTCACCAGAATTTTACAAAGCAGATGACAGACTGGTCAAATGTACTACTATGTGTAATCTCATGGCATTGGGAATTTTCTGAATATGCCCCAAATTACATAATATTGGGGGAAAGAGAAATGGTTTAAGGCTTTTGAAAAATATTATATGAGAAAGATAATTTTTAAAGTATATTATTAAACAATACTTCGATGAAAAATATAAGCAGAGTCAACAGTAGGTAGGTATCTCCAGATGCAGATTTCTCAAATGTCACCAGATTATCCATTCCACTAAGAAGTACTTTTAAATACATGCAGCACATCAGAGTATCAAGTTTTCAAATCCCTATCTTTTGCAGATATCTGTACTGCTTTAACTGCTCATATAAGCACTGAAATGCACATACCAAATTAATTAGAATCACCATCTTCCTTTAAGAGTCCCTTTTAAGTTATTTGAGAAAGATACCTCAGTCAATCTAAGAAAATCTAAGAAAAAAATACACTTCCTTTTCCAATATCCAGAATATTAAAGTATTTATAAATATGGCTCCCCCAACTTACTTCAGCTTTATGAACGGTTTCTTTTTTTTAGTGCTAATATAGTTCTGAACAAACCCTCTTACCTAATTCGGAGGGGGGGGGGTAGGAAAGCAATTCTTTTAAATGTTAAAACAGCAGCTATCAAATTAACATTGATATTCGAGTAATGCTACTTTGTTTATACTGATATCTAAAGATTATATAATAAACTCTGACATGATTTCTCCCGCAATTTTCTATAGTGTCAAAGGCAACAGACAACATCAACATAACGTTTGTACAAGAGGAAGGAGTTAATAAAATATATTTTCCCCTCAACTAAGAATTGCCTTCTCTTTTGTCAATATTACACGACATTCATCTACTGACAAAGGAAAAATGAACACTTCACTTGCCTGTTTAAGAAACTAAATTGGGAGCATTACCAGCCGTAGACTTAATTGAGTTATTCGTAGGGGAAAATATTTAAAGCAAAGAGACGATTTACAGCTTATTGCCAACAGCTAAATTTTGGGGGAACAGGCCTGAACACGATAGCCCCTATTAGTCCCTTGCCTTTTTCCCCACCACCCACCCTGCACCAAACCCCCATTGTTCTATGTAAAACTCACAGGTTAATGGTATCTAAATAACAATTGCTACATTGAGGTTACAGACGATCCCTATGAAGAACTCTTCAGCATCACATTTACTTGCTGCTTTCTTTCTCCCAAATAAAACCCAAATTTGGTAATAAATCAATCACAAACTGGTGGAGGAAAGGATCACAGCTTCCCTTCCAGACTGATGGATGTCACTCCAGAGGCGGGCGAGGAAATCCCCCCGAAGGTTACCAGAATAAATGGACCCCTCCCCCCGAAAACCATTTAAACTGACGTTTTACTACGATTTTTTTTTTTCAATCTAGAACCGAAACCCTTGAAAAGTATACAGCCCACGGAGTAGCAGCTCTTTTTCCCTATTAGCCACCGAAGTAGAATACACAGGCAGGATTTCGTGTGGGCTTGGATCCCTAGTACACCACTTCCTCCCCAAACCCGGCTGGCAGGGCCAGATTCGGGTGTCAAGGAAGTGGGAGACCGGCGCGCCGGCGCCCCACTCCCCCTCCGGGCTACCTGCCTCGGCCTGCGGGAGCGCCGCCCAGCGCGGACACCGGCACAGACACAAACACTCACCCATCTTTCCTCTTGGCTTTGTAGACGTGACCATAAGTGCCTCGGCCAACTTTGCAGCCCTCGTATTCAAACAGGTCCTCGACCCGCTCCCGCTCGCTGCTCAGCTTCACTTTAAAGTCATAGTCCATTGTCACAGCCTCCGGGGCCGGGGAGCTGGGTCGGGGGGCCGGGGGACAGGGGTGGGGACCGGGGAAGCACCGGCAGCCGCAGCCCCCGGGAACCCGCCCGCTCTACGCCCGGCGGCCGCAGCACCAGCCCGACTGATGCGGCAAGAGCAGGAGGAGGCCCCGCAAGAGCGCGGGGGACATCCAGGGGGACGGCGGGGCAGAGGCCGGCCGAGGGGGTGGGGGGACGGGGAGGTTCCCCCGGGCGAAGGAGAGCAGAGGGACGACGGCTGGGGGTGGGGAGCGGCGTCTCTGCCCTTGTCCCCGCGGGCTCCCGGGGCGCCGGCTCTCCTGCTCTCTCCTGCCGCGCGTTCTGCTCCCGCTGCGGGGAGCGGCGGGGCGGCCGCGGCGGGCTCTCCTCCTCTTACACTCGCACTCACGCCTCACCCTCTCTCTCACACACGCTCACACTCACTCACTCACTCTCTCACCCATACACTCAAACAGAAAGGCAGCGCCGCACAACAGCCGGTACCTCCTCAGAGAGAGGAGGAGGGAGGGAACTCGCGGAACACGGCCACAGCTGTCGCAAAAACGTCGCGAAGTCTCGGGCTGCCTCCGGGCCTCCCTGCAGCCTGCTCCGCGGCGCCAGTCCGGCCCCGCCGGGGCCCGCACCTCGAGGATCCGGTGGAGGAAGCAGGGTAGCCACTGCCCGAAGCTGCCGCCAGAAGCACCACGTGGATTGTCCTGACGGCGGCCAGAGCCCCAGACTACATTGCCCAGAATGCACAGGCCACCGTCGTTGCCGCCCCTTCGACGACTCCACCCCACACAGTGGTAATACGGGAGCGTTGCATGATGGGATTAGTAGTCCAAGGAGAGATTAGTTTCAATCGCTTAGAGGGATTTTTTTTTTTTTTTTACCTTTTCCTTTTTCTTTTCTTTTCTTGTCTTTTTTTACAGCAATATCGCTAGAGTGTGATTTGGACCGTAAACTTAACCAGAGAAATTTATGTGCGAGGGAGGCTAGTTTGCAGTTGGAATCACAGTTTGCGCCGCTTCCGAACTCCAGATGTTAAAGGGCATTATCATTATCGAAAAAAGTCTATATATTTGTAAACAGCTCACAGACTTGGTGTATTCTTGTCGTTCACAATCTGATAAGGGCTGCACAACGATATGAACATATTGACCCACATTACAAACATCAATAAAAATGAATCAATGACCAGTGGCCATGCTACTCCTGAATAGTTTTACTATTGAGAAAGATGACTATCTAAATGCTTCCCATCCATTGAGAGGGGACATTATTTTGAGTGTGGCCTTCTGCACCTCTGTCTATAAGAACAGCACATTTGAGCCATGATTACAACAACGGATCTAGATTCATTGAAACTAATTTGTTGATAATTTTAAGGTAGGAAAGGTGCCAGCTGAAGGGGTCCCAGTATCTTGATAATAATCTCTCATTTTGTCTAATCCGTCTTATTTGGATGTGTGTCTTTAATTTTTTATTAATTGTAGGTTTGTATTTATTTTACATTTTCCAATTGCTACTATTTCCACTAAAGCTCCCCACTCCCCAAAGGACATATAATCTCTCCCACTTTCAAACCCCCATAACCCTTTTTTTTTCTTGCCTTTCTTGTGGTAGTCATCAAATTATGTTTTATTTTTCTTTTGCTAGATTATAAATGCCTATAGGAAATCATATTTGCATCTTCCATAATACCTAGTAATATGCTTTGAGTATGGTGCACAGTAAACATTTGTTGAATTAATGAGTAACCATATTTATGTTAAAAATATCCATGTACAAGGACACCTGGGTGTCTCAGTCAGTTGAGCATCTGGCTTCCGCTCAGGTCATGATCTCACGTCTGTGGATTTGAGCCCCGCATTGGGCTCTATGCTGACAACTCAGAGCATGAAGGCTCCTTTGGATTCTGTGTCTCCCTCTATATCTGCCCTTCCTCTGCTCATGCTCTGTCTCTCTCTGTCTCTCAATAAATAAATTAATTAATTAATTAATTAAAACATTTTTTTAAGTTTAAAAAAATCCATGTACAGATAGATGATGGCAATGATACCATTTGAAAAATCCTCAGAGGGTCTCTTCTCTTATATAAATTTCTTTGGATAAAATTGTGACTTCACCACTGGTTAAATTGAAGTTGTTTTTACCTAGCGCATTAAATATTATTTAATGTTTAAGTACACTGACTGGTTAGGTGAGCCTAGGTTTGAATCCTGCTCAGCTGTTTATTACTGGTGTGCCCTTGAACCATCAGTTTCTCTCTTTGTGAAATGGAGCTCTAAAAGGCCCTAACTTAGAGGAGGTTACATGTTCTATTCAGTGATATATAGTGGGTGATTCTCTAGCAGGACTGTTCCTTTGCAGAGTTAAAGAACTCAATGTTTTTCCCAGATACGGATTTAGAATAGACTCTTCTAGAAAAATAGATTTGTATTGCTTGAGGGATGTGACTTTTTGTTCAGGTAGTTACTCATAGATCTTGACAAATCAAACCGCCACAGTGGAGGAAGCATAGGATTGGACTTGGCTCTGTACTGTGGGTGCCCCCACCCTGCCTCACTTGCATATGACTGTCCAAACACTGACGGTCCCAGACTTCTTAAAATGTACTTGTGACTACTGTTTTGACTCGATCCACCCTATGGCTGAAGGTATGAATTCTCCCTGAAGAGACCGAATTTTTCTTTTTTTTTTTTTTTTTAATTTTTTTTTTCAACGTTTTTTATTTATTTTTGGGACAGAGAGAGACAGAGCATGAACGGGGAGGGGCAGAGAGAGAGGGAGACACAGAATCGGAAACAGGCTCCAGGCTCCGAGCCATCAGCCCAGAGCCTGATGTGGGGCTCGAACTCACGGACCGCGAGATCGTGACCTGGCTGAAGTCGGACGCTTAACCAACTGCGCCACCCAGGCGCCCCGAGACCGAATTTTTCTAAATAAAAATTGTACAGTTTTAAGAGGTACAACAGGATGTGTGTGTGTGTGTGTGTGTGTGTGTGTGTACATGACTAGTGAAATGATTACTATAGTCAAGCTAACTGACAGTATTCTTACTATCAGTAATGCTGGGATAGGAAAGGAAGCTAGGTTTGGACCAGGGCAGAGAAAGGCCTGCTTCTCTCTGCAAAGCTAGGGTGAAAGTTGGGGGTCCAAACTCCAGGTTGGAAGAATGTGGTGGTTTGAGGTAAGCAGACCCCTGAACACGGCATCAGGATGGGGAGCTAAGGAAGAGATAGACATCAGTGCCTTTTGGGGAGAGCTTGGCTAATGTGTTAGGTGCAGTAATATCTAATATCCAAGTTTAGGTTTTTCTTTTCTGTGTGGTATTTCCCTTCTGTCATCACCAGGCTATCAGCCTGGCCTTACTTGTGTCCATGCTTGGAGACAATGGAAAGGGCAGCAGCCTGAGACTCAATTAGGAAAGACAGGAAGGGGCCAAAGCCACGAGCTAGGAAGAACCTGGCACGTGTTAGGATTCCAAAAACTTGAAGAATACACTCTGTTTTTAGAATGGATTTCCTGTGGATCAAAGGATGAGGGTTCATATTTGTTATTTAAATGAATTGAACATATCAAGAGCATGGAGCTGTCGTTTCCATTTGATTTTCAATTTCAGGTTATACTGATGCCACACGACCCTAGACTGTCACTGGAGATCATGATGTAGCAGAGTCTATGACCTTCATTGGTCCATGTTCCAAACAATGTGCAAATAATGCTCATGCTTTTCATAAATGTGGTTTTATTTACATCCTAAATTTAGCATCTCCAGTCTTAACATGCCTCCCAAACACCAGCCCCACATTTCAACTGCCTCCTGCTCAGCCTGAGGGGATATTCTGCTGCATCTCAAACTTAAAATTTCTGAAAATTATCATACTGTGCCCTGTACCTCCCAATTGCAGTGAATAGCAATGCCAGTAGACAGACATTCTGTTGTTTTACTGCCAATCCTAGGAGTTCAGGCCGTCATTAGCTGCACATTGTCCTTCATACTTGTGCCAAATATGCCTTTGTCTGGCCTGTTCTCAAAGGCTGGATGCTTCCTCATACCATCTCTGACCTTTGCAGCCCTACCCATCCTCCAAGGTGCAGCTTAAATGCCTAACTTAGTCATGAAACTTTTCCTGGTCCTTACACCTGAAAATGACCTTTTTTTTTTCTTTTTTAAACCATGAACTCCTCCTACCGTTGGCACCATTATACTTTATGTGTAACTTGTGTAGAAACATCCCAGCTACTTTGT
The DNA here is from genome assembly GCF_023721935.1 of Panthera uncia. Classification (NCBI taxonomy): domain Eukaryota; kingdom Metazoa; phylum Chordata; class Mammalia; order Carnivora; family Felidae; genus Panthera; species Panthera uncia. The sequence continues at coordinate 5,864,765 of NW_026057576.1, read as the reverse complement.
ATTTTAGTCATTTATGTACTTAAAAAAAATCTGTCCTTTTGGGGCGCCTGGGTGGCTCAGTCGGTTAAGTGTCCGACTTCAGCTCAGGTCATGATCTCAGTCTGTGAGTTTGAGCCCCGCCTCGGGCTCTGTGCTGACAGCTCAGCGCCTGGAGCCCGCTTCAGATTCTATGTCTCCCTCTCTCTGCCCCTCCCCTGCTCATGATCTGTCTCTCTCTGTCTCAAAAATAAATAAAAACATTAAAAAAAATAAAATAAAATAAAATAAAATAAAATAAAATAAAAGAGGTGAAGGGAAATTAAAAAAAAAAATCTGTCCTTTAATAAACACCTTAATGACTGAGTCTCTGACTTATTCATCACTGTATCTCCTAAAGTGCCCAGAACATAATTTGCATAATGGTATTTAATTGCAATGTGTTTTATTGGATTGATTTCTCTAAAGGTTCAAATGGACCTTAAGGTGTGTGGGGAGGGGGGTAGTCATTTGAAAACATTTAACATCTTGCCCCAGCCTTGCCTCTGAACATGTATTTTTTTTGTAGTGTGCAAAAGAATTTAGTGCTATATATGATATATCATGATGTATTAATGGAAACGCCCAAGTGTGTCTTTTCAGAATTGATCACTTCTTGTCTCTACAACTTTTAATTGTTTTCTCACTCAATATTAAAGTGTGCTTTAAACAGAAAATATCCAACCTTCCATTCTGCAGGTGGAATGTTCATCATCTGTATCATCAAAAGCACGTCTTAAATATCTACATTTGAGTAGTGTTAGACACAAGAAAGAACAAGTTAGATCAATCAACACTCTAGCCTTTTAACTTTTTTCAAAGAAAATATCAATGCGAAATTTCTCAATTAACTCTAAACACATCCAAAATATAATTTAAACCTTGGAAACAACCAGAACCAAAAGCACTTTCAAAAATAACGTTCTTTCTCCCCTTCATCATGTGAATGTCATTTGTTCTTATAGACTCATTTCCACATGACTGGAAACGTGACCACTCACAGTTGCTGAATTTTGTATCAGACGCCTGTCATGAGAGAAGAATTGACTGTGTTTCTCAACTCCAGTTCTAAAAATCACAGGAAAGGCTCTGGTCCAGCTCAGCTGGGGGGCCCGTCCTAGACCAATGAAGTGTTACGCTTAGGGGCAGTGTCATATAAGAATATGAGAGCTCCTTCATTCAGGGTGATGAAGAAGAAGCGAGTGGGCAGCTCACAGAAGGGAGAAAGTTCTAAGTACCAGGAAGGATATAAAACAAAGCAATGCGATGGAAAGTGAGCCCAGAGGAGAGTCCTTCGGATTGGGTGGATGGCCAAGGATTCTCTGAGATGATGCTTAAGGGAGACCTGAATGATGAGGAGAAAATCCTGCTAAGGTGAGAGATCAGGGTGGTCCAGGTGGATAGATGGTGTGCAGCAAGTGCAAAGGCTTTAAGCTGGGAAAGAAGTCGTGTGTGATAGAACTGTCAGGAGGAAGGGCAGGGGGCGTTGTGTGAGATGAAGGCAAAGAGGTAGGAAGGGACCAGATCATACAGGTCCTTGTAAGACCATAGAAAAGAGGCTTGGATTTTATTTTTAGGGCAAGAGAAAGCCATTGGAAAGTTGTAAGGAAGGGAGCGGCCAGATGTGATCTATACTTTAAAAGGAATATCCTGGCTAGTATGTTAACAACGGATACCAGGAGACGAGATTGAAGAACGGACAGACAGGGAGGCAGGGGACTTGCTGCTCTGTTGGATGGGAGGTAAGGAAACGCAAGGAATCAAGACGACTCCTGAAGATGATGCCAGTTACTGAGATGAGAAAGACTTTGAGAGGAACAAGTTTAGGCTAAAGCTAGATACAAGACCGGCTCAGATTCGAAGAGTCCACAAGTAGACTCAGTTCTCAGTAATGGGGAGAGCAAAATATTGTGGCCATGTCCTGCAGATATTTCATGGGTACATGTGACTGTGGATTTGGTAAAAGTTGAAGCTATTCCTTTTCAAATGGCTTTGGTTTTCTAGAGAAGGTACAAGAAAAGTTGGCCTCTGTGAGTGAGGGGACAGGCGTGGAAGGAGAAAGCAGTGGTATCCGTTCATGTCTGAAAAGGCTACGGGTTTAAAACAAGCTTTGGGCAGAATGAGAGAGAGAGCTGGCAGGATATCATCGCGGGACTTCTAGCCCATGTCGCGGGTCCCCTTGCAGGCACAGCCATGCATTTATATCAATATCCATCTGCCCTGTTGTGAGATTTTCATCACCAGCACTCAACAGCCCAGGTGGAGGCCTGGCAAAGACAGATGTTAGATTCATCCAGGGTTAGAGCCTCGCCAGCTGGGTTTAATGAAAAGATGAGGCGACAGAGGTTGGAATTATTGGCAATAGCGTAGTTAAAATGACAGACAATGACATTTAAGCTGGGGAAGGAGGAAAATGAGAACAGGATTTCCCCTTTTATAGCATAGCACTAGCGTGAAAATCTTTAACTTAATTTTTTGCAGGATAATTTAAAAAGTAAACACCCTCATTCCTTGCTTCTTTAATATGCAGGTATAGTAGCTAAAACAGACAGCTGAAGAAATAATATGAATACCAGGTTAAAAATGATTTCTTCTTTTCTTGGCTAACAGATTCCTATCACGGTTACTGGTAAGGGCATCCCAAACTGAAAATCTCTCCCATTTGTTGATGATGAATTCTGCTCTTGTGTTCTATTAAGTATTAAGGAAAATTTACCTCTTTACATTGGCAAACAGTATTATACCCTTGTCCTTTTTTCTTCTTTGGGACCCCTTTTCTCTTGGAATAAGCATATTACTTTCTGTTTTTTCAGTTCACAATACATTTTGCTACGCAACAGTATAGCAAGTAATCTATAGGAGCGCAGTTTCATTTTATGTTCAGTTTTTCAAGGCTTAAATTACTCTTCTGGCTTCTCCTTCCAATATGCTTCACCCTTTAGCTAGCTGGACTGTTACTCAGGCCCAATCACCGGAAGAGCCAAGTTTTTTCTGGCTGGTTCCTGTACAAACATGGATCTCCTGTGAACTGCATAGCTCCCTTTCTCACACACAAACGTGGTCGGGTCACCTCTGCCACCACTCGATACCTGATACCCAAGGCTATTTGTTTCCGTGCAACTTCACGCTCAGAACCTCTGGAACTTTTTCTCTCTGTTGGTAGCCCTTCCCCCTACCAGCCAAGGTCAAGTTCCATCAGGCATTGTCCTGCTTGCCCCCAAACTCTACATCCTGTTTAAATTTTAAAATGTTGTTTCATTTACATCATTCTCGTGCTCAAAAATCTTCAAGGACCCTGTGTGACCTTTCATTGCCTACAGCATAAAGTTCAAACTCTTTCATCTAATATTCCAGACTCTCTATTTACTTTTGCCTCACTTAGGAAAATGCTGGAAGGCAGCTTGCAATAGAAATGTTAGAATGAGATTAAAATCATTGGCTCCAAATAGCTAAAATTTCTACAATCTGAGCTCTTCCGTATCTCTAGTGTGGTTCCTAGTCAGTTCCTCCGAAGCTGCTTCCTAGCCAATTTAAAACAGTGGTTCTCAGCTCTGGGTGGCCATTGGAAATACCTGAGGAATCACCCCAGCAATTCCGACGTAATTGATCTGGGCTACCGCTGGGCATTGGGACTTTTAAAGCTCCCTGGTGATTCTAATGAGCATTTAGGGTTGAGAACTACCACATTAGAACAGTTTATTGATTCTTCCTAAAACATTCATCATTCCACTCTTTTCCCCAGCAACACCCCCCCCCCGCCTTCTTTTCTGTACTTGTCTAAACCCTACCCACTCTGTGAGATCCAACTCAGGTACTCCTGGCATCTTTCCTTCCTATGAGCCAATACACTCAGAGCAAGTACCTTGCCTACACTTACTTGGCATTTTGCATATATACATCTCTTACCTTTGTGTATTTATCCTGTGTCTTCAGAAGAATTCAAGGGCGTGAAAGGACAAGGACTGTTTTTTATCCTTAGAACATGACACAATGCCTTTTATACTATATACCATTGCGTGTCTTATGGGAGGTGATGATGATGATGTTGTTGTAACAGATACCAAGTCAAGCCGGTAACCATATCCTTTCAGAGCACTGACTCGGGGCTAACTTTAGGCTACTGGAACCCACCTTGCTTTCACAGGCAAAGCTGAAGTACCCGGAAATAAGCCACCCCCATCTTCAGTTAATAACTATAGGTACAAGTATGAATACTCTAGCTCTCATAGCCTCTGACGGGGACAACTGGGGGGACCTGCACTGTGTCCTGTGCCCTCTATGAATTTAGGTCAAAGTTGACCTTGCATCCCTTACTTAAGCTCCTTTCCTTCCCAGTTCCACTCCCCTATTCCCTTATTGGTTTTTCCAGGGAACACTTCCTAAGTAAAGTGTTTTAAAATGAATCCTTGTCTAAGGCTTTGCCTTTCTGCGGGGGTAGGGGGAGGATAGCCAACCAGAGACAGACAATAACACAACAGAAATAGCTATTATTGGGGCCCATGGGTGGCTCAGTTGGGTGAAGCATCCAACTCTTGATTTTGCCTCAGGTCATGATCTCACAGTTCTAGAATTCCAGCCCTGCATCTGACTGGGCTCCACACTAACATTGTACCTGGAGCCTGCTTGGAATTCTCTCTTTCCTCTCTCTCTCTCTCTCTCTCTCTCTCTCTCTCTGCCCTTCCCCTCCACTTGTGTGTGCACGCGCGTGCACACTCTCTCAAAAATAATTAAATAAACTTTAAAAAGTAAAAAAGGAAATAGCTATTATTTATTGAATATTTTCTATGTGCCAGGTATTAACTCACTTAACCCCCAGAATTAGGTAGGTCCTATGGTCGTCATTTTACAGATTAGGACACAGAGGCATATAGAGATTAAGTAATTTGCCCAAGTTCACACAGATAATAAGAGAAGGAACTGAAAAAAGAACAAACTCAAAGGGCAAGGACAGTAGGAGGATCAAATTAAATTTTTAAAAAAGTTAATTTCAACCAAGTTAAGCTTTGTGGGCTAGACAGAAACGAAACCACCATGGATACTTTTTTTTTTTGGATGAAATGAGTTTTAAGTTCTGATCAGCAATTTACAAATTTTCAAACATAATTTGTAGATTAGAAACTTCGTTTCTTTTTTAAAAAAATTTTTGTAATGTTTTATGTATTTCTGAGAGTGAGAGAGCGTGCGGGGGGAGGGACAGAGAGAGGGAGGAATAGAAAATCTGAAGTGGGCTCCTCACGGACAGTAGCAAGCCTGAAGTGGGGCTCGAACTCTCAAACTGTGAGATCATGACCTGAGCCAGTGTCAGAACGACTGAGCCCCCCAGGCACCCCAGAAACTTCATTTCTAAGTGACTGTCAGAAAATCCTCGTCATCTCCCTGCTCCCATCCCTGCAGTACTTTATAGTACGTGCAGCTGATCACAGGAAGTAAAACCCACACTTAAGGGCGCCTGGGTGGCTCATTTGGTTGAGCGTCTGACTTTGGCTTCAGGGCATGATCTCACCATCCGTGAGTTCGAGCCCTCATGGGGCTCTGTGCTGGCAGCTCGGAGCCTGGAGCCTGCTTCGGATTCTGTGTCTCCCTCTCTCTGTCCCTCCCCTGCTCGTGCTCTCTCTGTGTCTCAAAAATAAATAAACATTAAACAAAATCTAAAACCCATATTTGGACAATTAATAATTTACATCCACTGCAGATTAAATGTGTATTTTGGGGCTAGGCTGGGAATTACCCTGCATGATTTCTCTGGAATACGCATTCTGAATCATAAACAGTGATTATTGAAATGAATTTCCAGCACTTCCAGATTTAAGTTCTCGTCTCCTGTTCTCGTTCCCAGCCCAGTTCATTGTCGTTCTTTCCACATATGATGTCCTTCATATTTTAGAAGGACAGTTCTCAATGGGGCATATGTGGACTATTTCTTACACGGAGTGATTCCTCCACTCACCCACCCTCTCTCTGCTCCGTCAGTACTCAGTCCTCCAACAATATTTACTGAGCTCCTATGGTCCTCTGTGCCCTTTTGGCTGCCATGAAAACAGCTGGTATAGTGTCTGGAACATGGTGGGTACTCATAAATGTTTATTTCCTTCCCCACTGACGTTGACCTTCTTATGAACTCGTCCATCCCTGTTCCCTTGCCTCTTCCAGAAAAATAGATATGCTTTAATCTTCCACTCATTTGCCACAACTGTCTTTTTTTGAGTCTGGGCACAATGTGGTGACTTTTAACCTCTTCCGGGAATATCTGTAACAATCAGAACAGAAAGTTTGCTTCGGTCAACTTTTTTTTTTTTTTTAAGTTTATTTATTTTGAGAGACACAGAGAGAGAGAGAGAGAGAGCACGAGCAGAGGAGGGGCAGACAGAAGGAAAGAAAGAATTCGAGGCAGGCTCCACATGGTTAGGGCAGAGCCCCACACAGGACCCAAACCCACCAGCTGGGAGTCATGACCTGAACCGAAATCAAGAGTCAGATGCTTAACCAACTGAGCCACCCAGGCACCCCAGGTCAAGCTTATTTACAAATGTGATTTAATATTGTTAAATGTCCGTGTATGTATGTTTGTTTACAAACAGGGAAGAGATTGCATTTCTCTCTCTACTTTTTTTCATTCATTCATTGGATATTATTTAAATCCTTTTTTAAGTTTATTTACTTTGAGAGAGAGAAAAAGAGCGAGAGCAGGCAGGCAGGGGCAGAGAGAGAGGGAGAGAGAATCTCAAGCAGGCTCCACACGGGCAGCTCAGGGCCTGACGCAGGGCTTGAGCTCACAAACTGTGAGATTATAACCTGAGCTGAAATCAAGAGTCGGATGTTTAACTGACTGAGCCACCCAGGCGCCCCATCATTTATTCGATACCATTGGATGCCTCCCACAGATACCGAGGTAGACCCTGGAAATATCTAGAGGAATAGGACCATACGCCTGCCCCATGCACCTCACAATCTAGTTCAGTGCTTCTCAATCCTAATTGTACATTAGAATAATCTGAGAGCTTTAAAAAAAAAATCACTGACACCCAGGTCCAATCCTAGACCAAGTAAATCTGAATATTTTGGCAGGCAGGCCCACGTACCAAAAATTTTAATAGCTCCTTAGAGGATTCTAATTGTAGCCAGAATTGAGAACCACTGGGCTAGTGGATATTAAGGGATTCAGGGTAGAGCTATAAATATATCCGAATTATCTGTATGTATAACAGGAGTTATGTAAACTATATACCTATCCCTATCCTTACCTACCTCTCCCCTCACCCTAAGGCATATTAAGACCCTCAGAGAGAGGAGTAACATAGGCGTTTTGGAAAACACTTCTCTTTCTCTTCCTCAAATAGGAAGACAATTATATCAGGCGGTAAGTGAAAGACCCTGGTTACCAGGAGTTACGAGAAGGTCACACAGAAAGAAGACCTAACCAAAGTCAAGGCCACTGAATCTTCTCCAGAAGTAGAGATGCCCGCGCTAATGAGCCCTAAAAGAGTTAGCCACGCAGAGGGAGATCGGATTGATTTTCTTTCCCAAATCAAAGAACCACGCTCCGTTAGACGTTAGCCAACCTTTGCTCAGCTTTCCCCCCTCCTCTTCTTCCCTCGCTACTGAAAGATTTTTGCTGAAGAATCCTCCGTCAGTAAATCACTGACTCAGGCTCTGTGTCTAGGGAGTCCGAGCAAAGATAGTGCATCCCTGGAGGAACCCCAGGAAGCAAGGATGAACTTTCGGAGCTGGATCATTTGCTGGGCGACGGGCCACAAAGCCCTCGGTGGAGTCTTGACAGCCCTGGCATGGGAAGCGGTGCGGCTGCTAAGCCCTTCACCTGCGGAGAGTTGGTGTGTGCCACAGGCGGAAGAGAACGCAGCGGCTGGTTGCCTGGCAGTTGAGGGATATGGAGGAAGTGGTTATTCTAAGGGCTGTGCAAGTGGATGGCCACCGCTGGGCACCGCTCATGTACCAAGGAAAGAAGATGGCGGGCTCAAGTCACTTCGTCGTGACTTAAAAGTGAAGCGTGAGGGGCGCCTGGATGGCTCAGTCGGTTGGGCGTCCGACTTCAGCTCAGGTCATGATCTCGCACTTTGTGAGTTCAAGCCCCACATCGGGCTTTGTGCTGTCAGCGCAGAGCCTGGAACCTTCTTCGGATTCTGTGTCTCCCTCTCTTTCTGCCCCTCCCCTGCTCATGCTCTGTCTCTCTCTGCCTCAAAAATAAATAAAAACATTAAAAAAAAAAAAAGTGAAGCGTGAGAGTCAGAGGGCCTTCCTGACGGCATTTCAAGAGCCCGTCATCACCTGCAGCCGACAACAGACTGAGCTGAGGGGGGGCAGGTGGAGGTCTAACTTGCAGCAGCACTGCAGGGAAGGCTGAATGCTCGGTCAAGGCAGATCCGTTCTGCCCTAAGGCAGGGCGCTGAGAGGGAGGGAGTGGGACCCTGAAGCACACGGATCTCTTTGCCCGGGAGGTGCGGCACGTGAACCCCCACCCTCCCCTGAATTAATGGGCCTGCAGAAGTGGTCTTTGTCCCTTGCTAGAAGATAGCACCTTCCTTGCCTTGCCACTCAGGAATCTCAGATGAAGGCAAGGATTTTCCACTGCCTACTTTTGGATACCAGACCAAAAACTTGGGGGTCGCGTTTCACCATAACCCAACTAGGGACGTTCCGGTCATGCTGTACGTAGAGAGGGGTTATAAGCCAAAGAACAATTGGACCTAAATAACTTTTCGCCAGCAAAAACAGGGAGAAAGTGTCAGAGAGGACCACAATTGTGCTGGAGCAAGGCGGGTAGACCAGAAAGCAAGAGAGAGGAGCATTTCCCCATGAAACCCCCTGGGTGGTTTAGTTGGTTAAGCATATGGCTCTTGATTCCTGCTCAAGTCACAATCTCATTGTTCGTGGGTTCGAGCCCCGCATCTGGCTCTGTGCCGACAGGACAGAGCCTGCTTCAGATTCTCTCTTTCTCCTCTCTCTGCCCCTCCCCCACTCAGACACACACACACACACACACACACACACACACACTCACTCTCTCTCTCTCTCTCTCTCTCTCTCTCACAAAATAAACATTTAAAAAAAACAGATATTTATTTCCCCCACAGTTTTGGAGGCTGGAAGTCTGAAATCAGGGTGCCAGCATGGTTGGGATCTAGTGAGGACCTTCTTTTTTTTTTTAAGTTTATTTTTATTTATTTTTAGAAAGAGATAAAGAGCAAGCAGGGGAGGGGCAGAGAGAGAGGGAGACAGAATCCCAAGCAGGCTCTGTGCTGTCAGTGCAGATCCCGTTGTGGGGCTCAAACTCACGACCCATGAGATCATGACCTGAGCTGAAATCAAGAGCCAGACGCTTAACCGACTGAGCCATCTAGGCGTCCTGTGGACCCTCTTATGGGTTGCAGAATTCAACTTCTTGTATCCTCACGTGGCAGAAAGACAGCAAACTAGCTCTCTAGCCTTCTCTTAAAAGGGAACTAATCCCGTTCATGAGGGTTCCACCTCCATTACCTAATCATCTTCCAAAGGCTCCACCTCCTAATACCCCACACTGTGGGTTTGATTTCAACATATGAATTGGGGGAGGGGGAACACAAACATTCAATCCATAATAGCATGATAGGATGGATCTATTACAGAAGATCAGAAAGCCCACCAGCTGATTATTTTTCTCAAGAGTTCCCAGAGAAAACGAAGGCAATAAGAAATTCACAGGTGAAAGGGGTACCAGCATCACTAAGAGACTGTTCTCTGTAGGCTGAAGCTGATAATAAGAGACAGTATTCCTGGGCTTCCTGGTAGCAAAGGGGATTAAAGAATTCCAGAACAGCAGAGGCGAGGTGACGGCACTGAGCCATAGAAGCACTTAACCATTAGAACCATTTAATTACCATGATGGGTGGCCAAGTTGGACTTTCAGGGGCCTGACCTTCAGGGATCCACGGAGAGGATTCCGCAGAGCGCTTGTAGGAGCAAGAGAGATGAGCAGTGAGAAAGAATAGTGCTAAATGTATGTAAATAGAACACAACCCTTACTTAATAATGGGCTAGCAGAAGGTTGAGGTCAGGCACCACAATAGAAAGTCATGGTCTCTTGTGCAATCTCCAGACTGGAGTCATTTCTTAGACTCAAAACCAACCAGTTAAAAGAGAAGTTGCATTCGTACAAGGAAGAGCCAACAGGGAGTCAGGTAATAACCGGAGCTCTGACTCATGCCCATCTCAAACTGGGTCCGCTGAGTCCATGGCCTCAGTTATTTCTCTGCTTCCCAAATGTATCATCAGAATTGGAATGCTTAGCTGTTGGCAGAATCCTCACATTGGTTCCTTGAGCTACTATAGTAAGAAACTCCAAGGAGCAGTCCCTAAAACCACCTCTCTTTTACCAAGATAGTAAATTAAAAAGCTGTATTGCAGGCCAGGGGGGATGGGAGAGATTCATACCACCCACAAAGATTTTGAAAATGAAGGCATGGTGTTCCTTGTCATAGCTTTATTTAACTTGCCAGTCTGACCTTTGCAGAAGCTTGATAGATGAGGACATACGACAGTGGAACACCACAAACTTAACCAATTGTTGGCCCCATTGCAGCTGATTTGCCAGATTTTGTATCTTTACTAGAGTATATTAATACGTCCTTGGTACATGTATGCAGTTATCAATCTGCAGGGGTGTTCTTTCCTGTTTTTCACCGGGAAGAAGGATCAGAAGCGGTATGCATCCACATGGCATGAATATGGTATACCCTTGCCCCAGGAACATGTTAATTATCCTTCTCTCTGTCATAATATAGTCCAAAGGGACCCGGACAACCTGTCCATCCAGCAGAACATTATGTTGGGCTGCTACATCGATGATACTGTGTTATTTGGAACTTAGAAGCAAGAAGCAGCAAGGACTCTGAGGGTCTTGGTAATATACGTTTGCTCCAGAAGGTGGGAGATAAGGCCTACAAAGGGTCAGGGGCCTGCCCCATCAGTGAAGGTTTTGGGGGTCCAGGGATCTAGGCATGCTGGAGCATCTCTGAAGCACAGGGCAAGTTATTGGACTGTGCATCTCTACCGCGAAGAAAACAGCAGAATGCTCAGAGGCCTCGGTAGGTTTGCACATTCACTGCACTTGGGGATATATTTATCAAGTGACTTGGAAGGTTGCTACCTTTTAGGAAGGCCCAGGTAGGTACATCCCATGGCACAAGCAGCCTTGCTACTGGGGCCATCTGAGCCAGCAGATCCCATGGTACTAGAGGTATCTGTTGTAGAGAAAAATGCCACTTAGTGCTTCTGGAAAGCCCCAATAGGCGAGTCATAGCACAGACCCCAGGGTTCTGGAGCAAGGCCATGCCATCTGCAGCCCAGAATTATTCAGCATTTGAAAAACAGCTCCTGTCATGCTACTGGGCCCTCGTAGAAACTAAGCATCTAAAATGAGACACCAAGTGATCGTAAGTTGGGTTCTGCTGGATTTACTGTGTCAGCAGATCAGGGGGTTGCAGTGGCAGTGGGCTGTAAGCCATTTCACGCATCTGGGATTAGGTAGTGAGCTGCATAACAGGTAGCTGAGATCCCCATGTCACCTACCACCGCTGAACCAATGCTTCTCCCTCCACACATAGTCATGGCCTCGAGGGGGCCCCTGTGACCATTTGACACAGAAGGAAAAACCCAAGCTTGGTTCGTGGATGGGTCACCTGGGTCCGGAAACAAGCTGCAAATATCTGCTGCTGTGATTTAGCCCCACTCAGAGGCGGCTCTGAAAGAGAGTGGTAGAAGGAAATCTTCCCGGTTGGCAGAGTTTCAGGCAATGCATTCAGTCATCGACTTCGGAGACAGAGGTGAGGGGGTACTCTACAGTGACAGAGGTTAGCTTAGCTTATTGGTCAGGGGCTGGAAGAAAAAAGATTGGGGAAGGCTGGAGAGGAGACAGATGGCTGGATCCACGGGAGAGCACAGAGTGTGAGGGTTTTTATGGCAAATAATGCCCATTAGACAGTGTCCACTGCAGAAGAGGTGCTAACTCAAGCAGGATGAGTAGGCCAGCAGATGTTGGTCAGCCTACATCAGGGGTCACCCGAGTTCTGACACAGCAGGCCGGTGGATGGAGAAGCCATGGTGGCAGAGATGGAGGGACGAATGGGTCAAACAACTCGGACTCTCTCGCCAAAGCCAACATAGTTAGTCCACCACTAAATGTCTGACCTGTCAGCAGCAGAGACCAGTACTGAGCTTCTAAGAAGGCCACACAGCCGCTGGGTGGCAAGTTGATTGCACTGAGCCCTCCCGACATGGAAACAGTGACATTTCATCCTGACTAGGTTTGACATGTGTTCTAAGGGTGGGTCTGCTTTTCGTGCCCACAGCACTTCATCCAGCACAGTATCCAAGGACTCTGACGTGGAATCTGACAGAATACTGCCTCAGATGGAGGTCTGATATTCTGACACAGGACGTCACAAAATGCTGCCGCTGACCAAGGGGCGCACTTTACAGCAAGATGGTGTGGTGGCGGGCACTTGACCAGAGGCTCCCCTGGTTGTAACACATACCACACACCACACCGCTGGAAGCTGTCGGCTTGATGGACTGGAGCAGTGGCCTGTTGAAGGCATAGCTGAGGCTCCAGGTTGGAAACGACACCTCGTGAGTTGGATCAGTATTCTTCAGGATGCAATACACTTCTTCAATCAATGGCCATAACATGGGTCAAGGGTCCCTAGTAGGTAGAATACATGGGTCCAGAGACCAAGGGATAAAACTAGGAGTGGCCTGCTCACCATTGCTCCCAGTGATCCATTTGGAGACTTTGTGTTTCCTGTCTCTGCGACTTGAGACCCTGCTAGCCTAGAGAGCCTGATACTCAGACGTGGGATGCTTCCTTCAGAGGACACTGTAAGAGCCCCACTAAACTTAGAGCAATGTTTCTTCTCTGGTCACTTTGGGTTCCTAATGCCATAAGACTGACAAATCAGCAGGAATTGGGGCTGCCGCTGCATAATGGAGACAGAGAAGAGTGTGCTTGGCCTCAGGTGGTCCACTGGGGCGTTTCTTGGTATTCCCATGTCTGGCTGTAACTATAAACAGGTAAGTACAGCAACCACAGCATAATAACCAGGGTATTAAACCTCCTAGGGTACAGTGCCTGGGTCAGTCTATCAGTCAAACCACCTATTCTAGCAGAAGTGATAGCTGGGGTGGAGGGGAACCTAGAAAGGGTGTTGGACGTGGAGATAAGGAGTATCAGTTATGGCGTTGAGACCAGCGGCAGCAGTGGAGACTAGTTTGTCCTATTACTCTCCTCTTATAACATTTCCCAGAAATTGTGACAAATAAGAAGTCTGGGAAAATCGTGCTTGGATGGAGTAACTTAATGTGAAAAGTTAGTGATCTAAGCATTGCAAAGGGCCGACTACAGTGAATTCTCTTTGGGCTCTGCCCAAATCCACTTCATAGGCTAGTGCGTCTATATTTCAGCTGCTCTGTTGGATGACAATTCACGATGCCACCTTCCCCAGAGAACGGTTCTCCTGCCCCTGCAGACCTCATCCAATGGCCTGGAGGTACAAAAAGGTTGGCCTTCTTGGACAACACCTGCTGGTGAATTTTTGGGATCGGCTGAGGTTCATTCTTATTTCTTTATCCTCCTGGCCAATCCTGCTTCCTTCACTTCCCTTCTCCAGAGAGTACTTCCCTAATACATCACCCGAACAGGAATTCTTGTCTCAGACTCTATTTCTAGGGGGCATGACCCAAGACAGTCTCCGGCCTAACTGGATAGGTTGAGACTAGTTTTGGATGCTTTGGATTTCCTTCCTCAATCTCCATTCTTTCCTTCTGCTAGTGTACCACCTTGCATAAAGGCTGGAACGCTAAAAGTGACATTACCCAGACTTTTCTGTGACTACAGTTCTAATGCAAATTACATTCTGCCAGTTAAAATGTATTCACCAAGATGTGGAAAACTGAGCCAAAGCCGAGGCCATATTTCTACCCCCCTTGGGCTGTTTCTCTTGATGGTGAAGGGGTTGTAGAGAGGGGAGGATCTTCTGCAGTAGTGATTCAGCACCCAGTTACTGGCTTTGCTGATGTTAAGAGGTAACCGATGGTGGTGGTGACAGAGGCTTTCGGCTGTTGGCTTCCAGATCACTGTACTGTCGCGACTGCTGCAGTACCTTCTTGACTCAGGACTTCCAGAAGCAACCTTGAAGGTGGCAGCTTTCCTCTTTGGTTGGTTCTGTAAGAGCTGCTCCTTCCATAAGTATTTCAACTGTTGCATTTAATGCCTTCCTGAATCCTTAAGGAGTAATTTTTAAAGTTAATCATAAAAATGAGTATGATGAATCTGGATTTCTCGTAGCTGTTCCAATGCTGTCCACAAACTCAGCAAGATTTCAGCTGAAACTTAGATGTCTTACTCAACTACTCAGTTTTGCATTTTAAATTTTAATTAAGGTTGCCATTGTAAGTACTCAAGACACCAAATATACAGAGGATCTTTTTAATGTCATGGTTTAAATTCTCTTAATACCTTTTTATTCTTCATTGTAAAAAGTCCTGAACTTAAAAGATGCATACACACTAAGAGGCTAGGTACCATTCCGGTAAACAGAGATTCATTAGACCAGAGATTTGGGCAGGGTATGAGGCTTGGAACGCAGGTGTCCAGAATGATTTATCTCTCTGTCCCAATTACCATATTGCGTCTCCCTTTAGAGTTACTTTGTCTTGGGCTACAAAAACTGAAGTGAGGTATTGGATTCAACTTACATATACTACCCATTTGGTCACAAAAATCTGCAGCTTTCCACCAGCTAAAGCACTTGATAGGATTTTACATTTTTTGACTCTTAGGTTTTATATATATATTTTTATACACACACACACATGTATGTGTATATATATATATATATATATATATATATATACACACACACACATGCACACACACGTATGTGTGTGTTTTCAGTTTAACATTTGAAGGTATTTGCACTTGATGGATTAGTACTCTTTAAAACTCGTACAGATACTTAAAATGACTTCTGCTTAAATTGTGGATGTCTTACATGTGGCTTTCTTCAACTTGAACTCACAATTTCTGAGGTCATTGTACTAACATGCAGTAATCCTGTTTGCAGAAAGTTCGCATTTTTCTCTGCTCATCCATGCAGTAAGCGAAGGACAGCGTGTCAGGAGCTACAGTAAATTCTGGGATATAAACGTGAATAAAACCATTTGTTCAAATTTAAGGATTTTAGACTCTTAGATGGAGGAGACCTGTAATTTATTTTTTTTTAATTTTTTTTTCAACGTTTTTTATTTATTTTTGGGACAGAGAGAGACAGAGCATGAACGGGGGAGGGGCAGAGAGAGAGGGAGACACAGAATCGGAAACAGGCTCCAGGCTCCGAGCCATCAGCCCAGAGCCTGACGCGGGGCTCGAACTCACGGACCGCGAGATCGTGACCTGGCTGAAGTCGGACGCTTAACCGACTGCGCCACCCAGGCGCCCAGGAGACCTGTAATTTAACAGAAAATCATCGTATTTTCTCAGTGGCTTTTTCACTGACAAGGAGGGCAAGGACCTTGTTTGTCTTATTCCCTGATGTTATCACTAGCACCTAATACACAATGGCACCCAGTATTTGTTAAGTAAATGAATACAAGCTAAGGTAGAGTTATACAGAGGGGGCTACGGGAGCCCCCAAAGGGACATGTGTCTAGTTTTATGTGTGAACACTGGGCTGGATGCTGGAGTGAGGTGTTACTTCAGAGGTTTCAGAAAAAGTGCCTTGAGGATGAGATATGATCTGGGTCTTGGGAAAGGAAATTAGGTAAAAGTGGGTTTGGGTGTTGCTTAGGAGTTCCCAGAGGATTGTTGAGGAACTTGAAGTAGTTCTGGGACGCCAAGAAGAGATCAGTCTATAGAGGTATGCAGCAGACATATCCCAAAGGGCCTGGTAGACGTCGCTGTTGATGTATTTCCATTTTAGTATCTGTAACAATATGATTTTTTTCTTGACTTGGCCCATTTACCCCTACTAAAGCAATAACTCACCCATGCTTAAGACTATACATCTTCTTCACAGGCACTAAGCCTAATGGTAGGGATAGGCTAGCTCCTCAAAAGTTAAGGCAAGGGGCACCTGGGTGGGACAGTCTGTTGAGCATCTGACCCTCGATTTTGGCTCAGGTCATGATCTCACCATTCTCAAGATCGAGTCCGGAGGCAGGATCTGCGCTGACAGCGCAGAGCCTGCTTGGGATTCTCTCTCTCCCTCTCTGCCCCTCCCTTGTGCACGCATGCGCTCTCTCAAAATAAATAAACTTTCAGGGTGCCTGGGTGCCTCAGTCGGTTAAGCGTCCGACTTCAGCGCAGGTCACCATCTCAAAGTCCGTGAGTTCGAGCCCCGCGTCGGGCTCTGGGCTGCGGGCTCAGAGCCTGGAGCCTGCTTCCGATTCTGTGTCTCCCTCTCTCTCTGTCCCTCCCCCGTTCATGTTCTGTCTGTCTCTGTCTCAAAAATAAACATTAAAAAAATATTTTTTAAATAAATAAACTTTCGAAAAAGTTAAGGCAGGAATGAATGAATGAGTTAATGAACAAACGAATGAAGAATAATAGCAGCGTGAGCACTGTGCAATGGTTAAGCCTTCTGGATGGTGGGGAGGTCAGGAAAGGAGCCTACACCAGGCTGGGCAGAGTCCCAGTCAAGGGCTTAATTAACGGTGAAGTGAGTTTGGGTAAGTGTCACACCTCAGCATTAAAGCTAGAGACATGAATGCAGGGAGTTTCCAAGTGCATTCCTGGCAGGAAAGTGAAGAAACACAGATAAAAGCACTTTAGAATGATCGGGGTTGGTAGTTTCCAGGTGCCAGTGAGCAATAAAGAGAAGAGCCTGGCTGATTAGTTACGTGCTACCGGGGCAGTAAAGGGACAAGAACAGACTGCTGGGTTGCAATCTGTAACCAGGCTCCTTAAACGAGCCACAACAGGGCGCAGAGTAGGTGCTACTACTTCCCAAGGGTGGAAATCAGGATGTGTCCCTGGGACTATAAGGCTGCAGGAGCGCTGAGCGGCCCAGTACTTGGACTCTAGAAGGAGGCCCTGGGACAACTAGTCCCGGCCGCGAGCCCTGACGGGGCGGAACGCGCGGAACGCTAGCATCCTAGATCCCGCCGGACACAATTTCCAGTCGCACCAGCGAGCGTCCAGCCGGCGGGGCAGCGTCTGCGCGTGTCCGAGGAGGGACCTGGCAGCGGGGAAAGAAGGGCCAGGGCCTGTGTCCCTCCTCTAGAGCCTCCCCGTCATCTGGACGACCCCGAGCTGCTGCACGGGCTTCCGACTTCTCCCTTCAGTAGACGATTAGAGGGCGCAGCGGCCTCCGGAGACAAGCCCCTCTCGCCCACGCCCGTCGGTCACAACCTTCCAGGACCCGAGAGGAGCGCCGCCCGCCGCGAACTTTCCTCAGGGCAGGAGGACTGCCCAGCTTCTGGCGAGGTGAGCTCGGGGAAAGGCTCCGGGTCGGCCACTACTTCCGGGAGACGCTCAGGAAAGCAAGCCCTCCTTGGCCCCCGTCTCTCCTCCGATTGGTTAACTGCTCTCTCAATGCCCTCCCCTAACTGGTGATTGGCTCAGATGCACCGTCTGTCACCTGCCTCCCTGTGGGAATCCAGGTCGCTAAGGGAAGCGTTCCTTGAGGCTCGGTAGGGAAGAGGTTGGTTGGGCCCCTGAGCCCAGTTTGTTTACTGTACTGCGAACCGTACCCCGGCGCGAGCTTGCGTCGCAACGGCCAGGAAAGGAACCAGTAGCGGGACGGAGGGCGGGGGGTGGCAAGAAAGTGAAGGCTCAGAAGTAAACTGAAGACACCTGACCCTGGTAACATCTGAATGGGAGCAGGGTGGGAAGGAAGGCCTTTGAGAGGGGAGTTGTGATCCCAGGAGCTGTGGCCGTGTAGGAGGGAAGGCCTAGTTTCTGTTGCGGGAGAGACAAGGGCCTAGCGGGGGGTTTTAATGACCTAATTGTTTGGGGGATCTGGTTTTCTAGGCGAGCGTCTAAGGATCCACTGAAGGTTTTGCCTTGACTTTGCAGCAGAGCTTTGACTTTGTTAGCCATTCCCGTCCTTCAAAGAGACCATTTATTGAATGATTCAATTCTCTCCTATTGCTCCAGATGGGCAGCGCTCCAAAAAAGCACAAGCAATGGAAGGATGGACACCACTGCGTGCATTGAAAGCATGTTGAAAGGAAAATAAGGTATTCGCTTTGTTTAGTTGCGGTTAATCGTACAAGAAAATTACCTGCGAGAAGCAGCTCTTAAAGTTTTGTTTTTTGGGTTTTTTTTCAACGTTTTTTATTTATTTTTGGGACAGAGAGAGAGACAGAGCATGAACGGGGGAGGGGCAGAGAGAGAGGGAGACACAGAATCGGAAACAGGCTCCAGGCTCCGAGCCATCGGCCCAGAGCCCGACGCGGGGCTCGAACTCACGGACCGCGAGATCGTGACCTGGCTGAAGTCGGACGCTTAACCGACTGCGCCACCCAGGCGCCCCGAGAAGCTCTTAAAGTTTTGAGTGATTATCAGGGTAGCTTGGTTTTTATGATGGGTTTCAAATTTTTTAAATGTTTGGTACAAAAATTTTATTACTGCTCTCCCTAGCGCACGTGCTCTTTGCTAATGATGGCCTTGTCCTGATTATTCTGAAAATGGAAACAAACCTTGGGTTTTTAGTAACGTTAATTTGCTTTTGATTGGGTAGTGTCATTCGATCTTTCTTTTAAAAAAAGGACATAACAGTCACTGTAATAAAATCCCCAAATTTGGAACTTAATGTTAGCATGTACATGAAACTGGATACTTGCTTACTCACACGTAGTTCAGACTTGTAGACTAATTTACTTTGTATTTAAAGTAGTTTGCTTATTAAACACTGAGAGGCGCGGCCGTTGCTTCTCTGGTCACCTAGTTATTTGATCCTCCAGCCTCCATTATGTCATGTGCTGTAATCACACACACCCTTTATTGACATCTAGAAATTGTCAAGGAATAGTTTCTTTCCTTCCACAGCACGCCCAAATTAGCTTTTAAAGGTAGACCTGGGCCCTACCTTGGAAACTTCTGATCTGGGCTTCGAGATGAGATCTAGGGCATCTTTATTTTTTTTTTTAATTTTTATTTATTTATTTTTTAACGTTTATTTATTTTTGACACAGAGAGAGACAGAGCATGAACCGGGGAGGGTCAGAGAGAGGGAGACACAGAATTGAAACAGGCTCCAGGCTTTGAGCTGTTAGCACAGAGCCCGACGCGGGGCTCGAACTCACAGACCGCGAGATCATGACCTGAGCCGAAGTCGGCCGCTTAACCGACTGAGCCACCCAGGCGCCCCTAGGGCATCTTTATTTTTAAGAATTTCCTCAAGTGAGTTTGATGTGCCTTCCCAGGTGAGAGCCGTTGACTTGCTAAATAGATGCGTGTAAGAAATTCTAAGATATTTGTGAAACAAGTAGTTTTCCTCACTGGTTTCTTTCCTGTGCAAAAGTAAGCCTCTAAGGAATGACACTTGAGTATAATAAAAAAAAAAATAGGGTTTGCCTAGGCAAGGTCAGGAAGTTTCACGGGCACTCAGAAACCTCTGGGACTAACCAGGCCTGAGGATGAGGTTTGCTGTGGGGGAGGCACAGGGTGCCCTTATACACATTCACAGTCCTCCGAGCAAGCGTGTGGCATTTCCCGTTAGGTTTAAGAGACCAGCTGCCAAGTCTGTTCAGTAGATACAGTAGGCCAAATTATTTTTACCTAAGAAAGTGCAACGGAGGGTAATATTACATATGTGAGTTTTATTTGGGGGAGAATACCTTTGCTGGAAATAAAGGTAGACGATAGCCTCCCAATAGCTCTGTGCTTATGAAGTAAAAAACAATTTAAAATCATGCATAAAGTGCATAATTCAGCTTGTATTTTGTATGCTAACATGAAGTACCCAGATATTCGAACTGTCAGTGAGGGTTTTAGATCAACTTTATAAGAGAGTGAAAGAGGCAGAGAAATGAGAGGAGCACTTTGGTATTCAGCTATGAGAAATGCGTGGTAAAACCAAATCCAGTCTGCT
Source organism: Panthera uncia (assembly GCF_023721935.1). NCBI lineage: Eukaryota > Metazoa > Chordata > Mammalia > Carnivora > Felidae > Panthera > Panthera uncia. Next base: position 5,844,666 of record NW_026057576.1, on the reverse strand, counting down.
TTAAGTAGTGGCTTTAAGCAAAGAAGTAGGTCCAGTTGTGTTCTGTCTCCTAGAAGCTGCTTTTCATTTCATGTGTGAGTTCTTCACTGCAAGATTTGGCATATGGAATATATGAGCAGAGGATGAAATTTAAACTGAAAGTACAGAGACCGTAAGTCAAAAACACGAAGCTCTGTGTGGTCCATGACTAACAGCCTGGATCTTGTACATCTTGTTTGAACAGAAAGCCAGGAATCTCAGTATGAATCCGTCTAGATCGAGATCGGACGATGGTAGTGAAGAAGCCTCATCTCGAGCCCATGATCGTCGTGAAAGTGAGAGAAGATGGCAGCAAGAGCGCCTCCACAGAGAAGAAGCCTATTATCAGTTTATTAACGAACTCAATGATGAAGATTACAGGCTAATGAGAGACCACAATCTTCTAGGCACCCCTGGTAAGATATGGGTAAAAGAGGAGACACCTTTTTTTATTATAGTAAGGAGGAGTTTCAAAATAAGGAGGGTTTTTTCCCCCCCTTCTTCCCTCTCCCAAAATATAAGGCACTATTTTTGTGAATTTAAGACCCTTGTAATATGACAAAATAGAAAATCACTGGCTTACTTCTCTTTTTGATAAGTATGAATCTTAGACATGGAGCTCACAAATGTACATAATAGTGTCAATTTTTTACATATATGGCCCTGTTTCTCTTTTAAGTAATAGTTGTAAATTAGATATTTTTTAAAACCCAGTTCTGGGGCGCCTGGGTGGCACAGTTGGTTGAGTGTCCAACTTTGGCTCAGGTAACAATCTCGTGGTCTGTGAGTTCGAGCCCCGTGTCGGGCTCTGTGCCGACAACTCAGAACCTGGAGCCTGCTTCCGATTCTGTGTCTCCCTCTCTCTCTGCCCCTCCCCCGCTTGGTCTCTGTCTCTCTCTCAAAAATAAATGACATTTAAAAAAAAAAAAAACTAATTTGAGGTGTTATAATTTATTTATTTACTTAGCTGAATTAATAATGCTTCAAAAGTCTAGTGTGTTCCATAAGTTTTTTACAAATTTATTTCAGAAATGAACTAATTGAAACTTGTATGTTTGCACAGGATATATTTGTATATTGCATATTTGCGCACTGTATATTGATGACTGATATAATGACCTGTTGAGGTAACATTCAAGCAGATAAAGATTCAGAGTTTTTCCTAGAAATACTTCCTTTTAAATTTCTTTTAACTCTAATACAAATCTACGAATTAGGGTTTCTAGATTCCTAAGTGTATCAACTGAGAGGATTTTTAAAAGAGTATTCAAATTAAACCCTATTTTTATTTTAATAAAACACAACCAAAATGATGTATACTTGCATCAATTAAATATTTTTAACTGTCTATCAACGTAACAGACCATGAAAATAATAGAATGTCTTCTGCAGATCGCTAAAGATTATTAGTCTTACCCTTCACGAGCTCTCCTAAAACAATCATTTAAGGTATTTAGTTTCACTGAGCAATTTTTTATTGTTTTTAGGAGAAATAACATCAGAAGAACTACAGCAGCGATTAGATGGAGTCAAGGAACAAAGAGCATCTCAGCCTGACTTGAGAAGTGGGACAGATACCAGAGGTACTGTGGACTCCTTTCCATTAGGAACAGGTTTAATTAGAGCAGTGGCAGACATGAACTTACTGGATCTTGGACAGTACTTTTGTTTTTAATGTTTTCCAGTTTCAATGTGGTACTCATTCAGATAGTATTTACCCATCATGTGCAAAGCAGCCTAGTTAGGCAGTATAGGACAGGGGTTGAATACAAAGACCCTTTACACACACAGATTGCCCTTGGGGAGCTCATGTATGTGAGATAGTATACAATGAAGTTAATTAGCAGCATAATTCTTTTTAATCTTAGAATGCACACACAACTTCTTTTAAAGTAATGTAACTAAACTTCGCTTCTAAAATTTTCTACAGAGCAATACAGAAAGATTGAGAAAACATGTCTTTATTGTTAGTTTTATTATTTTTGTGTTTGTCATGTTACCGAACAAACACTAAGTCATAAAAAGTTCTTATAAAAAATAAAGTGAAAAAAATTTCAAACTAAACAGAAGTGTATAGAATTAAAAGTAAAGCCAACTCAATGTACCTCTTACCAGTTCTACTTCCTTCCCCAGAGGTGTTCATTATTGGTAGTTTCACTTTTTTGTTTTTTTTTTAAGTCATTTCACATATTAAGATTATTGTATTAGAGCAAAGACGAGTAAAAACTCAAAAATGCAACGGCTCAGTGAGATACAAGTTTCTTTTCCTGTTAACAGTCCAGGGGAGATAGGCAAGCTTTACTCCATGAATCCTCTTGGAACCCAGCCAGCAGAGTAGTTCTATCACTGTACCATCCAGTACAGGAGCTACTAGTCCTATGTGACCATTTAAACTTAAGTAAAATTAAATAACATTTAAAATTCAGCTTTTCACTCCTGTTAGCCACATTGAAGTGCTCGGTAGTCACATATGGTTAGTGACTTCTGTATTGGACAGGACAGACGTAGAAATTTCCACTGCTGCATATTTTCATATTTGCATATTAAAAGTTTCATTGGACGTTGCTGCTCCAGGATATTGTGTACATGATCCAGCTAAGTCGCAACCACATCTAGGTTCTAGCTGGCAGGTCTAGGTTCCAGAAAGAGGTCCAGGCACCAGTCCGAAAGTGAGATCTATCACTTTCACTCCTATTCCACTGATGAGAACTTAGTCACATGGCTGCACCCAACGGCCAGGCTGTTCACGTGACCATTACAGTGCATTTGTAAAAGGAGTAGGGCAGGACAGGTTTCATTAGATTATTAGTGAACTCTTTTACGCACACCATCATCATACGTTCTAGTAACTGAAGATGGAAGTTGCCTTTAGCATGTTTTTTATCTGCCTTTTACTCCTGTCTGTTTCCAAATTAAAATGGAAATTGGATTTCCTTTTTTTTTTCTGTATATGTAGATATGGAAGTTACACCATATTGCTATAGCTGGTAATGCTGGTCCTTTTACTATGTTTTAATGGAAAATGTACTTACCGCATGTAAAATAGCTTGTATCTTTTAGATATGGCTAAAGGTGGTTTATTTTATTGACACCAGCAGTTGATTAATAGCTTTAACTTTAATATTTAAAAATGGTTTTTACAAGAAATTTTTATAAGAGATTGAAACAAAATCAAAGCCATCTCATTTAACGGCCATTTTTGTGTAGAATAAACTTAAAGGTTAAAGTCTGTATAGTTCATGTGCATTAGAATGATTTTCATTGACTTCTTCCCTGGTTAAAAATGGAAAACTTAAGCTTCCCGTAGTAGCAGTGTTATGGAAGTTTATCAGGGGCTCATTTTTTCTAAATTGATTCATTCAACATTAATTGAGAGAGTCTGATTTGTACCAGATACTGTTGTAGAGGTGGGGATTTAACAGTAAATAAGACAAGATAAAACTCTTCATCTTCCTGGAGCTTACATTCTAAATGAACAGAAAATATTCATAATGGCTAACCTTTATTAAATGCTTCCTATATGCCAGGTATTGTACTAATCATTTTATATCCAGTATTTTATTCTCATGATAATCCTATGACATTTATACTTTTATTATCTCCAAGTTACAAATAAGGGTACAGTCCTAGAGAACTTAGGTAGCATGCCTAAAGTTTCCCAGCTTCACATAAAGACATAATGTAGTGCTAATATGTATTCAGAAAGGCACATTTCTTAAAGTGTACATTTTTGGCAGTTCCTGAGAAATAGGATAAAATTCCTGAGGTCATGAAAATACCTCTAGCTGTAAAATGTTGACTTCCCTTTACCAGAAGAATCCCATTCACAATGAAGTATATATAAGTTTTGCCACTATATTTTACTGATTTTACCATATGGCTAAAGCAATTTAAATGTACTGTTTTAGTATTGGCTGTATTTCTCATCTGCTTTAGTTTTTTTAAATATTTATTTATCTTTGGGAGAGATTGAGTATGCAGGCAGGTGGAAGGGCCAAGAAAGAGGGAGACAGAGAATCCCAAGCAGGCTCTGTGCTATCAGCACAGAGCCTGACACAGGGCTTGAACTCACAAATGGTGAGATCATGACCTAAGCTGAAATCAAGAGTCAAGCACTTAACTGACCGAGCCATCCAGGTGCCTCCTCATTTGCCTTAATATTTTGCCAGTAATGGGGATAGAGAAAGTAAGAATGAGGATTTCTTCAGAGCTTTGCATAAACAGTATTTATAGTTTTATAATACATCAGAATGTATTATACTATGCATATAGTATATACTTTTCTTTTAGAAATTCCAACTTTTTGCCATTTTCATTCACTAAAATGCATAGATGTTCTTAAATATTATTGAATTTAATAAAAAATTTATCTCGTAAGCTTTAATAAAAGTCTAAAGATAGATTTTAGGAATTGATCTTAAGTTGATTTGCTTTGCTTTCCAGACTCAGAAGTCCCTAGAGAAAGTTCAAACGAAGATTCTCTGCTAGAATGGTTGAACACGTTTCGACGCACGGGAAACGCAACTCGAAGTGGACAAAATGGGAACCAAACTTGGAGAGCTGTGAGTCGAACAAACCCAAACAGTGGAGAGTTTCGGTTTAGTCTGGAAATCCATATAAATCATGAGAATAGAGAAATTGAAATTCATGGCGAAGATCAGACAGGCATTCCACTTTCAGATTTTAGCAGGGATCGTACTACAAATAGGCAACAGAGGTCAGCCAGTCCTGTGGCTAGGCGAACGCGAAGCCAAACCTCCATGAATCACAGTGGTAGTAGCTCCAACATCCCAAGGACTAGGCTCGGTTCAAGGGGGCAGAATTCAGCAGAAGGATCTTTCTCAACATTGGGAAGATTAAGAAATGGCAGTGGGGGAGCAGTTGGCATTCCTAGAACGAGAGCTCCGCGTGCTGATTTCGGTAGTCACGCAAACCAGTTGGGTGGTAGTGAACTCAGGCAGAGGGAGGGGCAACGGTTTGGAGCAGCACATGTTTGGGAAAATGGGGCTAGAACTAATGTTACAGTGAGGAATACAAACCAAAGATTAGAGCCAATAAGATTACGGTCTGCTTTCAGTAGTCGAAGCCGCTCACCAATTCAGAGACAAAGTGGCACTGTTTATCGTAACTCACAGAGAGAAAGTAGACCTTTACAGCCAAACGTCAGAAGGTCTGTTAGGAGGAGAGGTATAACGCGTGTCTTTTTAGAGCAGGATAGGGAACGTAGAGGTACTGCCTATGCTCCATTCTCTAACTCAAGACTTGTGTCAAGAATAACAGTAGAGGAAGGAGAAGAATCTAGCAGATCTTCAACTGCTACACGACGACATCCAACAATCACACTGGACCTCCAAGTGAGAAGGATTCGTCCTGGAGAAAACAGAGATCGGGATAGTATTGCAAGTAGAACTCGATCTAGGGTAGGGCTAGCGGAAAATACAGTCACTATCGAAAGCAATAGTGGGGGCTTTCGCCGAACTATTTCTCGTTTAGAGCGGTCAGGTGTTCAAACCTATGTTAGCACTATCACAGTTCCTCTGCGGAGGATTTCTGAGAATGAGCTTGTGGAACCGTCATCAGTGGCTCTTCGGTCCATTTTAAGGCAGATCATGACTGGATTTGGAGAATTGAGTTCTTTAATGGAGGCCGAATCTGAGTCAGAGGTTCCGAGACATGGTCAGCATTTACCAGAGAGGCACTCAGATCCGAGCACCGTAGGTGCAGTTAATGACATCAGCCAGCACAGTGAAGGTTCCTCTCAAAACAGGCGGGCCCGAGAAGACAGCTCTGAAATGCGTGGTGAAAACGAGACTCCCCGGCCTCCCGCCCGAAACAGTGATAGCAGAGGTGGCCGGCAGTCGCGAAATTCAAATAACTTAGTTGAAACTGGAACACTACCTATCCTTCGCCTTGCTCACTTCTTTTTACTAAATGAAGGTGATGACGAGGATCACATACGTGGTTTAACCAAAGAGCAGATTGACAATCTTTCCACCCGGAACTATGAGCATAGCAGTATCGATAGTGACCTAGGCAAAATCTGTAGTGTTTGCATCAGTGACTATGTGACTGGAAACAAGCTCAGGCAATTACCTTGCATGCACGAATTTCACATTCATTGTATTGACCGCTGGCTCTCAGAGAATTGCACTTGCCCCATCTGTCGGCAGCCTGTTCTAGGGTCCAGCATAGCAAACAATGGGTGAAGCGTTGGGTCTGTTCAAATAGTACATTTTAGTAGAGCTGAGTATTTAAGCACCCTTTTGTTGAATCCTTTGTGATGAGCTAACCAGGATGAAAAAGAACAGATTATTATAGTTTGCACTATTTTTTGTGTGCTTTTTTAACTTGTTAAAAAGAAAATTTATATGAAACTTAAAATGGCAAATGTTAAATTATCGACAAGTACAGAATAGTCAATATTGCTAGAACCAAATAATCTTTAAAATGTTCTTATTTTGGTAATTTCGTCATGCTAAGCACTTTTGTATCTGCACAATTCAGTAGGTTAACAATCAATCTTCCTTTTCTTAATAGCACAGCAGACTTTATGTGGACTTTCAACTTCCATAGGCTTAGTGCCATGTCCAGACAATGGTGTCTAAATAAGCCTTTCGTTAACTTTTTATCGTAAGGACAATATCTTTTCATGAGAGAGTGTTTGGCTGAATGTTTGCTCTATATATTTAAGTTACTTGAAATGTTAAATTTAATATGCAGCATACCATATATGTATATATAGATATATAATTTTAAGGGTAAAATATTCCGTCTAAAAACTACCAGTTTGGTTCTTATTTAAGCTTTTGGGCTATTACTGCATATGGCACAATGTGTAACATTTACAGGATCATCTCTGGGAGGAAGTAGATATTTAAAAATAGAGATAATTTACTGAAGCGTCTCTGACAATCTTACTAGACAGCAAGCAATATGTAATACTGAACAAGTATTTCTTTACTCAGAAATGGAACATGGACATTTTAGTACATATAGATTCTTTAACTTGAGTTCGGCCTTTTTGTGACTTGTTTGAATGTGCAAACAATTCTTTGGATTATATTAAGTAAGGTATACAGATATGCATGGTTTCTCAAATTTACTTTTAAAATCTAAAAAAAAAAATGTCTATGAAGAATCAAATGCATAGATAATGTGTTAAGTTTACTTGGAGGCCAAAAACTCCAAATAATACAAAACAAAAAACCCTTAAGAGAATGTGGAATTTATATGAACACAAAGTATGCATTGAAGATCTATTTCTACCAATAAATATTAAAACAAAGCTGTATGTGAACTTCTTTTCTCTTGGTCCCCTGTGATTTATTTTTCAAAAAAAGAAAAATTTCACACCTACAAGGTGTCAGACAGTGTTACAGGTGCTGAGGATTCAGCTGAGGACAGAGTCCCTATCTTCACAGGAAGAGAACATTTAATGAGTTACTGAATTAAATGAACATATGACACAGTTTTCCTGTGGTGATACTGCTTGGGGAAAACCACAAGAACAAATTCCTCAGGACCAGATTCGGGAAGATTTACGTGTATCTCAAGATTGTTTTTCCTTCTGATTAAGTAACTATATTCATCAGGTAAGATGCATACACAGGAGTTTTCAGGGAGTGCATTTAACACCTGGAGGGAAAGCTTTTAGTAAGAGTCATGACTTCGTTTGGAGTAAATGGTTTATGTAGGTCAATCATGGGGCTGGGAGGTTTGAATGCTTTAAATGCCAGACTAAGGAATTTTACTTCACCTTACAAACTTTTGGTGTCTCTTGGTGAATTTAGTGGCGAATGGTAAGATCATTTTTCATGTTTCAGGAAAATTGGTGTGGTGTAGTGTTCATAACAGTGGAGTAGAGAGAGGGGGGAAGCAAAAAAACCTTAATAAAGGAACCACTGTGGTCATTTTTATCATCGGTTATCATCATCCTCAGTTACTAGCTAACCTAGCGCAATGGCAGTGAAACTGGAAAGAGAGAGAAGAGAGTAAAAATGTTGGGAAAAAAGGACATTATTTGGTTTCTTGTTCAGTATGAAGTGGGAGAGCGATATATTCACAGATGGAAAATCACCCGAATAGAAGAGAGAGAGGTGTTTCAAGCCATGCCAATGTAGACATTTATCTTAAATATGCACCTCTCCCTCGTTTCAGTGATACCGTTTGTTCCCAGTATGACCAGAGACTAAATCCAGCATTTTTTGCTCATGTGGAATATTCTTCAGGAAGTTCTACCTTCCCTGGCTTGATCAGTTAGGAAAATCAAGAGGAGAACAAAGAAAGGGGGAAATGAAAAAAAAGTAGGGATAAAGGAAAAAATACAAGCACGTTGATTCTTTGACTTGGTCCTTTGCAAGACATGGTTAGGACCAGCATTGAAGGGACCCCAAATCGGCATTTGAGATAGAACTACATGGTACAGTTTATGGAAAATTCCCGCTAAGCAGCAGGCTTCATGTGTTTTGTAAATTGGTATCCTAGTCGGGAACAAAGGAGTGTTTTCTGTAATATTTTCATTCATTTCCCAGTAAACAAAGCTGATGACAAATACAAAGGCTCTTTATCTATTTATAGCCTCTATTTAGCAATGATTGCATGCCTTATGGTTCCAATATAGAAAGGAACAAATAGTTTGAAACGCTTCATTTGAATATCGTGCTCCATGTCATGTCCTTAGAGCTTATTCTTTATAGTGTGGCTGCCTTGCAAACTTGTATTTCAAAACTGTCAGCCTCCCACCTGCTTTCCCTCTTGTATCCCAGATGTGTATAGTTTCAAGTAGCATTGACCCGTACTTGACTACCTGTTATTTGCCCTGTGGTTATTTTCCTTTCAGTTTTTAACGCGAATTTGTAATTTAAGCCTCCCAAGATCTTGAAGTGTTATGGCCACTTCCCATAGCGAGTAGCAGAGTTCAGAGTCACACACAGGACCGTTTGCCTCCAAAGCTTGTCCTTTTCCCCCTCAACTGCATTCTGGAAAAGCAGAAAGGCTTGGTCCGCAAACAACAGGAGGACTGCTCCCGAAAGTTACAAAGCGGGATCTGTATTGTGAGGATGGGTCCAGAAAAGAGATGGGACCTGAAGACCCTGTGTGAAGGATCGTAGTTAATAAGTTGAGTCTGAGGTCTTTTCACAAATACTACTCCTGGACAAGAACTTCCAGCGAATTTCCAATCTTCCTGCACCTCTCCATCTGAGTAACGTCTGGCCAGAGGAGGAAGACGTTGTGTGGAAATAGTACTCCACATACGTGGGCAGTTCTTCTTCCCTTTGCAGTGGCAGCAAGCTCCTCTGGGGTCTCTTCCTCAATCCCGTGGGACGTTGGAGGTCAGAGAGCTGGGGTGCCTGTTAATACAGAAGATGATTGCCCAGCAAGCCATCTGTCACCGAGAACGCCAAATGTTCCATGTTCCACAGGACATGACTGTAAGTGTCAGTGGTGACCGTTTTCCTCAATGTCTACAGGCAGGTTGTGAGTTCTTTTCGGTGACTATGGAGGTATTAGGTCCTGAACATATCTGCCCTTAGAATAATTAGGGATCTTCAATTACTTTCAGCAAGTTTTTTTTTTTTTTTTTAATTTATTTTGAGCATTAAACCTCTGAAGAGTCTGAGTTGGCTCCTATACTTTTCTTTTTCTTAACCGCCCCCCTTTTTTTAGTGGCGTAATCCCATATCTTCTCCAAAATAAAGCTTTCACGTGTATTTTTCCTCGATTGTATTAATGCCTTGTTTGGAAAGTGTAACCTCTTGGTTGCCTAGTGTATATGTACACTTCCTTCTCACCCATTTAACCTCAGAAATGCCCCTATTTGTAACCAGAATCCAACTGTCTTCTGTGCAATTGCAAAACATTTTCACATTCTCCCCGATGGGAAACGATACAAATTCATTTACAGCTTCTGTACCGTGAGGTGACGCAATTTAGCCACTCTTACGAGTTCAGATTCATAATAGCGAACTGGATGGTGTCCACTCTTCCATTAGATTGGATTGGATTCATCGTGACTTCTTACCATCCAGCTTATGGGATAAATGATAAATGTGGCTCCTATCTACCTGATAGAGTGAAGTGGAATAAAGATCAAACAAAAAAGGGGGAAAGAAGCGTCACTGATTACACTGATTACTGGTATAGAATGTACACACATCCCGCTGAGCAAGCTTAGAAGGATGAATGATAGAAATAAGGAGACTTGTAAGCATCTCTTTGTTGACTCTCCTATCTGGATGTAGACTAAGTTGTTTGGTCAGCCAATTTGGCTGGCCTAATCCTGAATGAGGGCCACTTTCAGAAAGATAACCAGCGAGAATTTCCATACTGGTGGTGGGGGTGAGTGGCAGGGGCTCGAAGGTTTGAGAGGTTGCTAGTGAACAGTTTTGATCTTAGCACTTTGATGTGAATCCTTGGTTCAGGAACTGCCATAATGTTGAACAGGTCTCCGTACAATAGGTTAGGGGCTTTTTGGACAAGTGCCTTAAAACTTTAATTAGCTCCTTAACAGTTTCATTTGGGGTCTCATCTCAAACACCACAAGTCTTGTATTGTTCTTGATTTACTAGAGGGAATAGCCATGACCCTTACAACACCTTTAGGGCTTTTCTTTTTATTTCTTTCTTTTTTTTCTTTCTTTCATTTTCTTTCTTTCTTTCTTTCTTTCTTTCCTTTTCTCTTTTTTCTTTTCTTTCTTTCCTTCCTTTTCTTTTTTTCTGTTTTCTTTCCTTCCTTTTCTCTTTTTTCTTTTCTTTCTTCCTTTTTTCTTTTCTTTTCTTTCTTTCTTTCAGTATTTTGTTAAAAGGACGCTTCTATTGCTTAGCTAAATAGATTTTACTTCTGGTGTGGTTTGGGGGCTTTCTTTAATCTTCCTTTGAGTGTTGCCATTGTCCCTTTGCTGCATTTCAGACAGTGTGTTTTACAATAGGAAGGAGGCTTCTTCATTTTCGTCTGAAGGGTGACGCAGAGTGACCATTCCACTCTGATCAGTTGGGGTCAGGTCACGTGGCCAGTCCAGCGCAAGCACGTAGATTGGGAGCGGTTTAATTATATTTTCAGTCCCATCATTGAAGCACCTAATGTTCCTGATAACTCTCTGTTTGAAGATCCCAAGACCACCTCCAGGTCAGTGGTTGGCTAGGACTCATGGGACTGAGTATATAGTTGTGCTCACAGCTAAGATTTATTATAAGGAAAGGAGACAAAGGGCAAAGGGACATGGGGCGAAGTCTGGATGAAACCAGTCAAGCTTCCAAGAGTCCTATCCCAGTGCAGTCCTACAAGACACGCATTCCTCCAGCACCAAATGGGACATGGAAGAAGTGTTGTTGTTAAGGAAGCTCATTACAGACTCAGTGCCCGAGATTTTTATTGGGGGCCGGTCATGTAGGCACCTCTGCCTGGCATGTACCAAAATCCCAGACTCCCAGAAGGAAAGCAAGTGTTCAGCATGAACCACATTATTTGCGGTTTAGGCACGTTGAGACACTTCTTTCAGTAGGGGGATGGTGGAAACACTCCCCAAATCAAGTGCCTAGACGCCAGCTAAGGGTCCGTCTTTCACGAAGGCCTTTCTGAGGATAGCCTAAGGCCTACTATGTGAATTCCGCACACACATCTCCATCTCTAGCTCAGAACATTCTCCTGAATTCTAGGACCACGTTTTTTTTTTTTAAGTTTGTTTATTTTTGAGAGAGACAGAGACAGTGTGAGCAGGGGAGGGGCAGAGGAGAGGGGGAGAGAGAGAATCCTAAGCAGGCTCTGCACGGTCAGCACAGAGCCTGATGCGGGGCTCGAACTCACAAACATCATGACCTGGGCCGAAACCAAGAGCCGGATGCTTAAACTGACTGAGCCACCCAGGCGCCCCGCTAGGATCATATTTGTGGCTGCTTTGGTTAATGTCTACCAGGCTGCCTCTTTGGAACCTCAGAGCCAACACGTCTAGAACTGAAGTAGTAATCCTTTTCCGTCAAACTGTTCCTCACCCTCTTTTCTGAGCTCAGTCCATGCCATTCCCTGGCCTGGGTTCTTGAGTTTGGCCAAGAAAGAACTCAGAGCCAAACTCTTAAGCAGCTGTTTAATAGCAGCTACAGCAAGGGGCGCCTGGGTGGCTCAGTGGGTTAAGCATCTGACTTTGGCCTGGGTCATGATCTCGCGGCTCGTGGCTTCAAGCCCTCTGCTGACAGCCTGGAGCCTGCTTCCGATTCTGTGTCTCCCTCCCCCCCTCAACTCTGTTTCTCAAAAATAAATAAACATGAAAATTTTTTTTAAAAAATAGCAGCTAAAGCAAAAGTACACTCTCGAGATGGGAGAGCAGACAGGTCCAGAGGTGGCTACACATCAGGGTTTGGGGTCATCTTTTTATGTTTGAATAGGTTATGGGTCATAGCCGGTGTGGCCTCTGAGGTCTCCTAAGGGACTCCTTCTACCAACAGGAGTGGGCGTTTTGGGCCCTGTATGGTGCTTGTCAGAACTGTCATGGCAGCCATCCCCCCACAAGGGGGTAGGGGTCAGAACTGCAGTGTAAATGTATCATAAGGAAACTATAGGTCACTGAAGGGTAGTGATCCTAGGGAAGAGAGCATTCCCCCCTCCCCCCGGGGGTTTGCCAGCTCTTTGAAACTTGGTTTCCTCCTCTCTAAACAGAAAACACATGCCTGTTCCCTGCTCACACCTAGCTAACTGACTGCCTACTCTATCACCTCTAACCATTCACCAGTTCATTTAAGGCAGAAAAGTCTGATCCCTTTTCCCTGTGTGGAGGTCAGGTGGGACTGGCTTGGCTAGGATGGGCCCGAGGGGTCAGAATGGGCAGCAGGCGTACCTTGTAGTCATAGCTGTGGACGCAAAGAATCAGAGGTCAAGTACAAAATTGTGACCAATGCACTGATACCCCTTAGAGATGGAGAACTGGGTTTCAATAGGGTGTCAGAACAGGAGGGACTGGAGATAAATCAAAAGGCCAAGAGAAATTAGTTTAATCAGATGAACAGGAGAGTGATCAGGAAAAATGCCTGTTTCCCATAGCCAAGTTGGTTGCTTGGTTTTCTTTGGTGTATGACTGATGGGTAGGTAGTCAGGCACTAATTAAAGGGCTGAGAAGGGAATAAATAAGAACCCAGACTTCTGCATCTTCTGTCCGATTGACCAACCCGTGTTCTTGGAATCCTCATCATTTTCGTTCCCATTTCTTGGGTCCTTGCCTTCATCTCTTAACGTGGTCTCCTAGCCTTACAATCACTCAGGTGCAATCTTTGTACGAGACACGTCTAGACATGACACTCCTCAGCTGTTCTCCATTACTTCCTGCCTGTTCTTGGTACAACATACAAGATTCTTCATATTTTATCCTCTGCCTACCTTTACTAACCTCATTTTCTACCTTGCGGGGCCCTTAACCTTGCCCTTCACACTTTAGGGTTTCGTCCACGCTATTCTTCCTCCCTGTGATGGCCTTTCCCCGCTTGCCTTTCTGATTAATTCCCGTGTATCCTTTAACTCTGATGTCACCTCTTGCAAATGTCACCTCTTGCAAACCCTCACCTTGTCATCTCCAGGGCTGATGTCTCCGTTAAGCATAGCAGGCACAATGTCTACAACCCAGGATAATTTTAAAGGCCCACAAAAATGTTTTAATTTCTGGGATGTCTGGGTGGCTCAGGTGTTTAAGCATCCAACTTCGGCTCGGGTCATGATCCCACGGTCCGTGATTTCTAGCCCGTGTCGGTCTCTGTGCTGACAGCTCAGAGCCTGGAGCCTGCTTTGGATTCCGTGTCTCCCTGTCTCTCTCTGCACCTCCCCTGCTTGCATTCTGTCTCTCTCTCTCTTTCTCTCTCTTTTTTTAATTTTTTTAAATGTTTATTTATTTTTGATAGACAGAGCACGAGTGGGGGAGGGGCAGAGAGAGAGGGAGACACAGAATGTGAAGCAGGCTCCAGGCTCTGAGCTCTCAGCACATAGCCCGATGCAGGGCTTGAACTCATGAACAGCGAGATCATGATCTGAACTGAAGTCGATGCTCAACCGACTGAGCCACCCAGGCGCCCCCTCTCTCTCTCTCTTAAAAAATAAACATTAAAAAAATTTGTTTTAATGTTTTAATTTCTTTTAAAATCTGCAAGAGAAAAAAGAGCAAGTAATCCAAACTGTATTATATTTCTCTTTAATAACAGTAGTAGAACATAATTTTAATACTTTTTATGGACAAAGGGGCCCAGCAACACAAAGCTGCTAAGAGCCCGTGAAAGTAATGATATGGCCCTGCTCACTCCCCATTATGCACTTCACTTACACTACACCTTCTGTAAAGAACTGTGAGCTCCTTGAACTTGTCCACAGCACCTGGTGTGATGCCTGGTACCTAGTAGGTCACTAAGTATATATTTAATAAGGAAATGAATATAAGTTTCATATATAGGTAGGCCTGGCTTACAAATACCTTATACATTAAAAGCTTGTTTGTGAGATTTTTTTTTTTTATGTTTATTTAGTTATTTGGGGAGAAAGAGAGAAGGTGAGAGGGAATCCCAAGCAGGCTCTGCTCTATCAGCACAGAGCCCAAAGTGGGGTTCGATTTCATGAACTGTGAGATCATAATCTGAGCCAAAATCAAGAATTGGACGCTTAGCAGACTGAGCCTCCCAGGTGACCCAGATTTTTTTTTTTAACTTGGAACCCATTTACCATAGATACAATAGCTACCATATTTTTGTGGTTTGAGGCAAGAGGGGAAATGCCCCCAGGGCAGCCCCCCCAAAATCTACACTACCCAGAATGTTTCTGAAATATGATTTGAGTACAGCCAAAAGCAGAAAAATCTAATAATATTCCTGCAAGTTAACAAAGAATGAAATTGAAAAAATATTTTAAAAAATTTATCGCGAATGGTGGTATGGTAGTGCTTGAGACTCTATAAAGTGTGCCATTCTCTTTTCTTTTGTACTTCTTCTTTTTAATGTAAGCTCTACCCCCAATGTGGGGCTTGAACCCAGGACCCTGAGGTCACTACCTCTGGAGCCAACCAGGGGCCCCAAGGATGCCTTTCTCAAATTTGAAGTTGCCCTTTCCTCAATGGCCTGTCGCAGCTGCTCTGTTTACTTACCACAGTGGCCCAACTGGGTCGAGTTCCTGCATCGGGCCACCCTGTTTGATAAATGGCGGCTTTGGTTGTGTGCGCTCTGCCTTTGTATCTCTCACTGCTTCCATTTTCTCTCTCCCCAACCACCAGGAGGGGGCAAAGGGCCTTCCAGCCAAAGAGCGGGAAGACAGGCTGGTCATTTTGATTGTGCAAGAGCCACGCAGCCAACTGGGAGAGGAACCTAGTGGTTGCCAGAGCCTTAGAGAAGAGGGTGGCCCTTTTACAGCTTAATTCTGAATGTGTCTCACCATTAACTGTACTCAGATTGTTGGGGGTTTTTTCTTGCCAAGAGAAAGGTTTCAGGTTTAATCTTAAAGAGTGTTTATTCCGTCTGATAGTAGAATTGTTTGTATCTTGGGAGCTGATAAGAGCAAACACCTTCTTATTCAGTGTAACATTATCATGAAGCTCTTTACATAGTTTGTCGCGGTGAGAACAGAGGTTTAAGTTTCTTGACTCTCAATATACAGAGAGGGAGAATTACCACATCTACCTAAGGGGAGTATACTCTATCCCTATGAAAAGGCATTTTCTGAAATAGTCCAGTCCTCATGAGAAACAAAGAAAAACCATAACCCCTTAACAGGGGGTGAGAATTACAACTTCAATGAGTTTGTAATGTTGACCTGCCACATACACAGAATTTTGTGTGTGTATGTGATCTGGATGGCTTAAACAATTTATTCAAGGTCACACACCACAGTTGGTTAGAAGGAAGACGTTGTAGCCTTGTAACTTTTTTAAATGTCTTACTTTATTAATTGCAAAGAATTATTTAAAGCTTGACCACATATTCACTGCTGAAGTATGTCTAACTATTAGTCTTGTAAGGCTGATGCCTCAGTATAGGGAAAGGCCTCTTTTAACCTGTGCAGGGCAAATAAACGCTGTACCAGAGACTATTGGACTCTTTAGGACTCTGGGGAAGTTTGAGCTGAGTCGTGCTGCTCGAGGGATTCGGGACGGGGCTCCAGCTCCGGGGCTGGTTTGTGAGGGCTCAAGCCTGAGATCTGCGGCCATCTGTTTCTAATGAGTATTGGTCGCTGTTCACTTTTGCAATCATTTTAATAGCATCTGTTAGAGCAGTGCAGGTTTCAGATCACAGATGGTGACAGGTGCAATGAAGATGTCATTTCAGGCGTTTCTCATTATCATTCAGATAATACCTTAAGGTCATAATTCTTACTTTCATAATACAGTGAATTTTGTTAAAAATAAAATACGCTGAGAACATTCAACCTGTTAGATTTACACCCCAAATACAGACTCTTAGAATCTCAGGCCTAGGAGAAGAGTGGACCGTCTTCTAAGCACATCCTCTTTGGGTCCCAAGAGCCTGTACTTTTTCTTAGTCACTAATTGCGATGCCTGCTTTTAAAGACAAAGTTATCATTTCCCTTTCACTACACACTCAGTATTGTATCCGTTTGGGTCTCTGAGAAGTGAACACCAACGCAGGATTATATACGAGGGATCTACTGGGGAAACACCTGTTAAGATTAAAGGGGAGAGAGCAGGAGTAGGCGAGGAGAACCTCCAGGCTAGGCTCTAGGTAAGATCCCTAAGGAAGGAAGGGAGAAGAAGGAGGCTTGGGTAGGAGACGCTTCAGACCACTGGGTGGTTCTGAGACTCTCAGATGGAGAGTCAGGGCTGACAGAGTGGTCCCCCATTGGGCAAGAATGGCCCAGCTCTTATACGTCCTCAGGCTCGGTCATCGGCTAGGGGCGGCCCGGGGGCAGCCTGCGCCTGAGTGCCAGAGCAGACCCAAAAGTGTGACACCTGGGGGCTGTCAGTCACTTACACAGCCCACACCAGGTTGTCTTAATGCTGGGTCTTCACGACTGCCACAGATATTTAGCGTTGGTCGCTTCTGGAAACAATCACAATTTGATTCCGGTTTACTCTGACTCCTCTGCTCTCCCAAACCACCCAGACTGGTTTGCCACCAGACAGGTTAACATTGCCACGGATCATATCTTAGGTTTCTCTTCTCCAAGTGAAGTCACCTTATTCCTTTCACTGCTATCCTTTGAATCCTCATAAGGTTTGCCGAGCCCCTTTGCCAAAGCCCAGAACTGCAACCTGTGTCTACGTGAGCAGGGAGCTCTCTGGGGGTCAGTTTACAATATGGGGATTAGGAACAGGATTTTGGTGACAGATACCAGCTCAAGTCCCAGATTTGCCACATAATGGCTAGGAGGACTTGTGGAAATACTTTAACTTACTGGCCATCATTCTCCTCGTTGGTGAAATTGAGTAACAGTCACACCTACCCTGTGGGATTAAATGCATGTATACACTTAAAAGTCCATGGCACATAGTAAGTGCTTCATAAAAATCAGCAGAAAATATTATTAACATTGTACTCAGGCCTGCGCTTCCCTAATAAAGGACTTGCGTTGCTGACTCATATCCAATTTGTGATCCATTTGGCTTAGCCTTGAGGTACTTTTGTTCATCATTTATTCTTAGTATCTGCCAGTGTGATAATGAGGTCTCTTTTTTTCCCTTCCAAATGTACCATACTATTTTTATTCTTGCTCACTGACCCCCTCCGTCTCCTCCAGCTTTTCTGCAAGCAAAGTCTGTGTTTCTGGGAACCAGTTAAAGGTTTTCATTTTTGGTTTTGGTTTTGTTTTAGTGATGCTGTGAGGAAAGAGATAAGAAGCTGCCTTGTATCACTGTAAAAATATCCCATCTCTGAGTTTTAACAACTAATGCCTCTTCCAGATTCATAGCCATTTCCTGGGTTCTCAGGAAGCTGCCAGAGCCACAAAACTCTCTGATCCTTGTTTCATGGACAGCAATGTATTGAAAGGTCATTCTCCAAATCCATTTGATCTTCTCCCATTGCCAATAATCTGGAAGGGAAAGGGAGGGTGCCAGCACCTCTCCCTCGTGCTAATAATAATAACTAGCATGTAATCTTAATTTTCTATGAAATTTCATTTGCCAAGAGATTTCATGCTTATGAACTCATTTATATAACAAGCCAACTTGACAGTGGGTTGAGGAGGTATAACTTATGCTTGTGTTGGAAGGAAATGAAGTACAGAGAAGTGAATCATTTGCCCCAGTCAACCAAAAGGCCAGTGGTGGTGCCCAAAACAGACCTTGGTTCTCCACATTTACAACTGGAGGCTCTTCAGTTTGGGCCAGACTGTTACAACAGCTACATCCACGGAATAAGGGCAGAATGGCACTCTTTCTTCCATCATCTTGGGGTCTACTAAGGCACACCTACATACCCCGTTTGTCTTTGTCCTCCCAGTAGTGAACAAGTGGTCAGTACTGGAAGCTTCTAGATAGGTCCCACAGCTGGGTCACTGGGTATCTGTCAACTGACTTTCCTGGTATGAAACCAAACTTCTGAGTAGGAACATCAAATCATAAAAGCACTTCAGGGGCCTCATATTTATTATTATTATTATTATTATTATTATTATATGTTTAATCCACATTTATTTGCCTCAGGTGCAATTTACAAAGCAATTCTTTGCAGAAACAAGCCATTTTTCTAGATAACGCCTTAACGAAGGCTTGAATCAAAGAAGAAAAGCTTCACTGAGGTGGGCAGGAAACTTAAATTCTAGCCTCGCCATCTGTAATAGAATATCCTCACTTCTTGTACCACCCTCCTCCTCCCTTTATCCATTTTCTGCCTCCATTAATTTTGGCTTGCTCAGCATTCGTTTCTCCATTCTTCTGGGGGAATTACTCTTCCTCCATTCTATGTGGTTCTGGTAGGGCTCCCAATCATACGATCTCTTTCACTTTCCTCAGTAGGGTGCAAATGTGACCGAGTTAGCTCAATCGGCTTCCCTCCCCAGGTCACGCGGTAAATGCGTGGCTGCCTTTACAAGAAACCACAAAACTGTTTTCCAAAATAGTCATACCATTTACATTCCTCCCAGAAATGTATAAGCCAGAGCCAGCTGCATAATTTGCTGGACCCAGTACAAATTAAAAACGTGTGGTTCACTGTTCAAAAAGCAGGAAATACAAAGCTCTTTTCTTCTGCGATCTCTCTCTTGACTTGTCACGGTGGTTTTTATTTGCTATTCATGCTCTTAATTATTAACATAAAGTTTACTGCTATTTCAACCTTATATTATGCAGTGCCAACGGGTTTAAGATATATATAGAAATTTCTCTTTGCATTGCAACGTTTGGACATTTCCAAAGCGTTTCTGGCTGGGAAGAGAATGCTCCCTCCTAGCTAGCCAATTTATACTCTTCCAGGATCCATCAACTGTAGACTGCCCCCTGGGCCAGGCAGCTGTCATGTGAGTTGGGACCCATTTGAATCTAAACTTCCACAAAAACAAAAACAAAACGGAAAACCCTGTCAAGAGTCCAGCTGCACACCGTTCTGGCAACTACAGCCAGTCTGGGTGCTTTCACTTGGTTACACTCCAGTAAACATTCGTTCCAACCAAATGTGGCAAACGCTGAGACCCACATCAACTCCAGTAAGTACCCGCTTGAGAAGAACACCCCAGTCCCACATCCCTGGCCCAGGAGCTCACCGCTGGAGAACATGTCATCTCAAATGACATGGTATCTGACCAAGACTCACCACTGGAGATGACTTCGCTCACTGTGGGAGAGATCCTTCACCCTGGATGCTAAGATCTCCACCCAAACAATGCCCATAGACCGCCTCTCCTAAGACACAAATAGGACGCAAGGCATTTCCGCTTTTCTTCTTTTGATGTAAGGGATTCTCTTACGTTTCTGGGCTCACTGTCCGCTTAGCCCGTGATCCTGATATATTCCCTGCTCTCTGCTCAAATGCGCCTCCCTATATTCCTGTGCCTGAAGAGAAATCTGGTAGAAGTTACTAGTATCTGGGCCATTCTAAAAATTAATGGAGATTATCGTTTTCCCCGGGAGGCAACTGCTTCCTGTTAGTCAATACTTCAACACCCCTGTCCCCACTGCCTTCTCCGACTCCCCACCTCCGGCTTCCTACCACAATCTCCCACTTTGCATCTCAGACCATGACCACCAAACCACTATTTCCCCTTGGTTACACACAGAACCACTAGTTTTTATATATACTTCAATAATTTCATTCCATGCCCTCCAACAACATAACTGCCAGACCTGCCACCTTGATCTGAACATCTTTCTGACAAGCTATACAATTTTCCCAGGATATTGTTTGAAAAACCCAAAATTTCAGATCTTTCTTGGCTAATGCCGTGTGAATGGGAATGCAGTTATGGGCCAGCCTCTGGAGACTGGTATTCCACTTCTGTTCCTCCTCTCTACTCTTGTAATTTTTTCTATGCTGTTTAGGGCAACTTATGCCCTACTCTAAAAATCTCCACTATTATCACCCCAAACTTCCCTTAATATGATATTAAAAAGGCAGTATTGTGTGTGTGTGTGTGTGTGTGTGTGTGTGTGTTTCCCCCTGTAAATTATGATATTTTGATCTTAAAAACCCTTTCCGACTGGGCAGAGAATGCCCTACTGGGCTAGGCAATTCTTAGAGATAGCAAGGAACACAGACTGAGCATGCCTCTGATATATACAAGCTGACCAATCCAGAGCTGTCTCCTCTATCTGGCCCATGCACATCCAGCAGGCAATATTCCTCTGACTTAATCATGCCAGGTACCAGGCAACTAGGGATCACCCTTCAAGTCTAAAGCCCACAGAAATTATTCTGTAGTCTATCCTACATTGTTCTCTTGTCCTGTCTTGACTTCTCCAAGGAAACACCAATAAGGGTCATAGCCTAGGTACGTGGCTCCTGGTCCCACCCCCACCAACATTACAAGCACACATGCCCCCTGCTCTCCTGCCCTTCGCTCCTCTTTTCTGCCTCTTGTCCACCCTGGTGTCCTTCCCATTTGGCCTTGTGTGGCTCCCGTCTCTAGGACCTGTAAGCATAATTAACTCGGTTTTGTCCTGAGCCTCTCGTCTGGCTCCACTTAATCTGTACCTGACCGATTGTCTCATAAAAGAATACAAAACAGCAAGTTTTAGGTGCCGATACAAGAGCTTTTGGCTTGCATGTGGACTCACTAAAATTACACAGTTTGGATTTCATAGCTCACATATTTATTTCGCTCTTCTGAAAACAGTTGAAACACTGCACAAAACTAACTCAGCTGTTTCTTTTTCTCTTCTCCACACGTGCACTTTGTGGTAACTCTACCTTGGGCTTCCTGATGAGTAAGGAAGAGCTGAGAGGAAGAGGAACTAGAGGTTGCCTGATCTTTTTTGTTCCTTTTATGGCTTACGTCTCCATTCATAGCATAAAGAGTTGGCTAACACAGTGGGTAACACAAGCGAAAAAGGAAACACAAGCGAAAAAGGAAATGGTAGAGTTCTTTGGGGCTTCGTGTTTCTTGGATCGCCACCTTTCTTCATTCAAAGCAAGTTCTGGTTCAAATGCAAAGTGTGGCTGGCCCCTTGAGGAGGATTGCCGGAGGTAGCAAATAAAAATACGAGATGAACGATTAAATCTAGGTGTCAGACAAACAGCAAATCATTTCTTTAGTACAAGTACATCCCAAATATTGCACGGGACAGACTGCATTTTATCCGGCAACTCTATTACATTCTATGGCTGTCAGTGCTTGCCCGCCCCCCTTCCTCAGTCATAGATATAACATAATTACTTTTTTAAAAACTGTGGTAAAATACATGTAATCATCAACCATTTTTAAGTGTACATTCAGTGGCACTAAGTGCACTTAAACCATTGTGCAACCATCACCCACAGAACTCTTCTCATCTTGCAAAACTGAAACTCTATCCTTATGAAACACAAACTCTCCGTTTCCCCTCCCCCCAGCCCCCTGGGCAACCTCCATTCTGCTTTCTGTCTCTATGAATTTTTTTTTTAACGTTCATTTATTTTTGAGAGAGAGGGAGACAGGGCATGAGCAGGGGAGGGGCAGAGAGAGAGAGAGGGAGACACAGAATTGGAAGCAGGCTCCAGGCTCCAAGAGCCATCCACAAAGAGCCTGAGGTGGGGCTCGAACTCACAAACGGTGACCTGAGCTAAAGTCTGACACTTAACCAACTGAGCCACCCAGGCACCCCTCTGTCTCTGTGAATTTAGCTGTATTATGTAATTCAAATGAGTGGGATCATACAGTATTTTTTTTTTACAGCATTTTAAAGTTCTTTTGCAACTGGCTATTTCACTTAGCATAATGTCTTCAAGGTTCATCTATGTTGTACTGTCCGAATAATATTCCATTGTATATACATGCCACATTTTGTTTATCCCTTCATCCGCTGATGCTTGAGTTTCTTCCATATTTTAGCTATTGCAAACACTGCTGCTATGAACATGGGGCTGCAAAGTCTCTGCTTTCATTTCATTCTGGGTATAAGCTCAGAAATGGGATTGTTGGATCATATGACAATCCTATTTTTAATTTTCTGAGGAACAACATGATTCTTTTTTATTTGCTTTGAGTCTTGCTGAACTCCCATGCATTGTGTCCATCAGAAGTCTGTATTCATGGGACACTGCAAACACCAGGTGTGAAGGAAGCATCAAGGAACAAACAGGTGTATTAGGAGTATCTGCTCTGCTCACGTGCATTTTTGCATTGTTTCATCGGACTTCACTTACAGAACACTCGCTCGAAGGTACAATTATTATCAAGAACTTCAGGACAGTGACAGCGGAGTGGAGCTCTTCAGGTGTGGAGCTCTTCTGAGCCTGGTGCCCGGGAAGCCAGCCTCGTATGAGAGTCCCAGTTGCTCTGCGTTCTCCCCAACCCACTGCTGTCAGGCTCTTTGATTTTAGCCAGTGGTGTGGATGTGAAATGGTACCTCAGGGTAGTTTTGATTTGAGCTTCCATGATGATGAATGATGTTGACGATCTTTTCCCGTACTTGTTGTCTCTTTATACATCTTCTTTAGTCCTATCTATCTATCTATCTATAATTACCTATGTATAATCTATGTATAATCTATGTATAATCTATGTATAATATAATTACCTATATATAATCTCCACTGCCCCCATTGGTTTATCTTGTTATTATTGAGTTGTAAGAGCTCTCCATGTATAATGAATATCAGTCATTTGTGATCCATATCTATCTATGTAAGTATATCTATGTAGTTATCTATACTATATATGTATAGATATACATACACACTATATATAGATATATACACATTATAGATGTTTTCCCTTCCAAGTGTTTAACTTGCCTTTTCATTTTCTTAATGGCAGGTTGTTGGTTTTTTTTTGTTTGTTTGTTTGTTTTTGAGCAGCAGGCAA
Organism: Panthera uncia; assembly: GCF_023721935.1. NCBI lineage: Eukaryota > Metazoa > Chordata > Mammalia > Carnivora > Felidae > Panthera > Panthera uncia. The sequence continues at coordinate 5,821,242 of NW_026057576.1, read as the reverse complement.
AAGTTTATTAGAGCATAAGATTAGAGAGGAAGAATAGTAAGAAAACTCTTTTTACAGAGAGGGGACATTCGAAAGTGAGTGCCCCCTTAATGGCATCTTTGAAGGAGAATGGTTTTAGTTTTGATGAAGTCCAAATTATCAGTGTTTGTCTTTTGTCATTCATGCTTTTTGTGTCTTCCCTAAGAGTCTTTGCCTAATGCAAGATCACAGATTTCTTTCCTCCTCCTCCTCCTGTAATTCATCTTCCTTCCCCCACCCCCTCCTCTTCCTTTGTCTTCTTTAGCTGTTACGTTTAAATCTGTGATCCATTTTTGGCTTGTTTTTTGGTGTGGTGGAAGGTAAGAATCCAGATTAATTTGTTTTTGTTTGGTTTTGAATATGGATACTCGTTCCAGTAGCATGTGTTGAAAAGACTATCCTCTCCACCGAGCTCTGTGGTGGGTGAACATCAGTTGAGTATGTGCATGTGGGGGTCTATTGCTAAGTTTCCTATTCTGCATTGTTCTATATAACTATTCTTATGACATTCCACACTCTTTGACTATTTTAGCTCCTCTGTGTCTTCCTAGAAATTTTATAATCTGCTTGTTAATTTCTAAGTAAAAGAATGCTGGGGAGTGATGTTCCTGGCTGGCTCAGTCAGAAGAGCATCTGACACTTGATCTCCGGGTTGTGAGTTCAAGCCTTACGCTGGGTGTAGAGATTACTTAAATAAAAATTTAAAAACAACCCCCCCCGCCGCAAAAAAAAAAAAACAAAAACATAAGAATGTTGGCATTTGGGTTGGGAATGCACCGAATCTATAGATCAATTTGGGGAGAAATGACATCTTAAATATTGAATCTTCCAAGCTGTCAATATTGTACACATCTCCATTTGTTTAGGTTTTCTTTAACTTTGGCAATGATCTGTATTTTTTTTTTTTTGGTGTATTTTGTATATTTTGTTAAATTTATGCCTACGTTTTCCAGGTTGTTTGAAGTTATTGTAAATGTTATTTTTGTACAATTTTTATTGCCAGCTCTTCATTACTAGCATATAGAAATATAGTTGATTCCAGGGAGCCTGGGTGGCTCAGTCGGTTAAGTGTCCGGCTTCAGCTCAGGTCATGATCTCGCCATTCCCAAGTTTGAGCCCCGTGTCGGGCTCTGTTTTGACAGCTCAGAGCCTGGAGCCTGCTTCAGATTCTGGGTCTTCCTCTCTCTCCGCCCTTCCCTCATTCATGCTCTCTCTCAAAAATAAACATTAAAAGAAAGAAATATAGTTGATTTTTGTATTTTGAACTTATATTCTCTGATTTTGCTAAACTCACTTAGTCTAGTAGCTTTTAAAAAGATTCTTAATTGTATTCTGTGTACCAATGATGTCATACGTGAATAAAGTTTTTCTTTTTGATATCTATGCCTTTTTTTTCTTGCCTTTTAACACTATCTAGGATCCCCACTACATTTCGTTGTCTGAGAATATTTTATTTCTCCTCTATTTCTGAAGTATGTTTTCTCTGTATATAACATTCTGGATTGATAACATTTCCCTTTCAGCACTTTAGAGATTCCCTGCCTTTGACTTCTGGTCCTACGTTGTTTCTGATGAGAAAAAAATATATGTTTGTGATATCTTCTTTCTTTTGCTTCTTTCAACACATTTTCTCTATCTTTGATTGCCAGCAGTTTGACTACAATGTACCTAGGTAGTTTTGTTTGAATTTATTTTGTTTGGAGTTCAGTGAAATTCTTGGATCTATGAACTTTAATAAAATTTTGGAAAAATTTTATTAAATCTTTAAATATTTTTTATGCCGCATTCTAATTCTCTTCTTCTTCTGGGTCTCCCGTTATATGTATGTCAGTCTGTTTGGTGTTTTCCCCCACAGGATTCTGGGTTTACCTTCTCTGGATGTGACCTAAAAGAATAAATCATGTAACATGTCCAAGGAAAATTAGATTCAAATAAATAATAAAGTCATCTTTAAAGAAATTACAAAAGATGGTCCCGTATATGAATGTGTGTGTGTGTGTGTGTGTGTGTGTGTGTGTGTGAGGGGAGATGATGGGGGCTTGCCTAACACCCCACGATAGTATGGTGGTTAGGACTATTAGCTCTGGAGACAGACCTACGGTTTCAAATTCTGGTTCTGCAACTGATTAACTGTGTGACCTTGAGCAAGTTACTTAGCCTCTTGGTGCCTCAGTTTCTTCATCTGTAAAATGGGGATGATATTAGTACAGGCATATCTCAGAGGGAGATATTGTGGGTTCAGTTCCAGACCACTACAATAAAGCTAATTTTGCAATCAGAATAATATTGCAATGAGTCAAATGATTTTTTTGTTTGTTTCACGGTGCATTATGTCTAAAAAAATAATGTACATGCCTTAATTAAAAATACCTTATTGCTAGGGGCGCCTGGGTGGCTCAGTCGGTTAGGCGGCCGACTTCGGCTCAGGTCATGATCTCGCGGTCCGTGAGTTCGAGCCCCGCGTCGGGCTCTGTGCTGACAGCTCAGGGCCTGGAGCCTGCTTCATATTCTGTGTCTCCCTCTCTCTGATCCTCCCCTGTTCATGCTCTGTCTCTCCCTGTCTCAAAAATAAATAAACGTTAAAAAAAAAATTAAAAAAAATACCTTATTGCTAAAAAATGGTAACCATCATCTTTCAGTGGGTTGTAATCACTGATCACAGATTATTATAACAAACATAATTAATGAAAAAGTTTGAAATATTGCAAGAATTACCAAAATGGGACATAGAGACAAAACATGCAAATGCTGCTGGAAAAAATGATGCTGACATACTTACTTGATGCAGGATTGCCACAAACCTTCAATTTATAGATGTAATATCTACAAAGTGCAATAAAAGGAGGTATGCCTGTACCTATTTTATAGAGTTGTAAGCAGGAAAAAATGGTATTTTTTTGTTTGAATTAGCATTTTTTTTAAATTAGTGAGGCTAAGCATCTTTTAATGTATTTATAGGTCATATTTTCTCCCTGTGAATTGCCTGCTTGTATTGTTACGCATTTGCATATATTCATTGAGTTTGTATTTATTGGGTTATAATATTTTTCTTATTACTTTAGATATATTATGAAGTTAAAATATTAAAATGTAATACTGCAAATATGTCCTACTGATATTACTACTTTGTTGATTATATGTGTTATAGATTCCTATTTCTGGATGCATTTTTTCCCTAAAGAAATAAAATCTGACCGTATTTCTCTTTATAGCTGTCGGACTCAGGGCCTCCATTCCCAGCTGGCTATTGGCCAGAGGCCGCCCTCAGTCCCTTGCCACATGGCCTCCCCAACATGGCAACTTGTTTCATGAAAGCATGCAGGCTGAGAAGGTGAGAGAGTCGGCTAATAAGACAGAAGTCACATTATTATGTAACCTACTCGTGGAGGCGACATCCCATCATCTTCGTCGCCTTCTATTGGTTAGAAGCAGACGCTGGGTCCAGCCCACACTCAAGAGGAGGGGATTACAAAAGGCCCCGGTTACCAGGAGGCAGTAGTGCCTGGGGGCCATTTTTGAGTTTACCTGCCTTATCGTCCTTGACTCCTCTTTTTCTTCGGACTGCACATCCTACCCATCAGCAAATCCTTTTGGCTCTGCCTTCCGTATATTCAGGAACAGCCCTTTCTCACTGCCTTCACTACTACCATCCTGGTCCCAGCCATTGCTCTCTTTTCAGCTGGAGGACTTCAATAGCCTCCTAACACGTCTCCCTGCCCCTGACTTTGCCTCCATTGACTCTGTTTTCAAAACAAAAAATAGATTCCATTAAAATTAAAATCAGACCATGCTACTTCCTATCTGACCTGAAAAGGCCAAGGTTCTTATAATGGCTATCAACTTTCTATCTCTGGCTACCGCTCTGGCCTCATTTCCCATTATTCTCTCCTGTGCTCAGTCACATCAGCCACTCCTTGCTATTTCTGAAACAAGTGTACTCCCATTTTAGGGCTTTCTATTAAATGCTACCTCTGCCTGGAACGTCCCCCTTCCATTACTGCCTGGCAACTTTTTCACCTTACTTAAGTCTTTACCCAGATGTCATCTTTGTAGTGTTGCCGTCCCTAAGCATCCTATTTGAAATTTCAAACTCCCATTCTCTATTCCCATTGCTTGCTTTGTTTTTCTCTATAATACATATCCCTACTAAAGTGCTTACTGTCTGTCACTCTGCACTAGAATGTAGCCTCCATGAGAACTGAGATTCTTGTCTGACTTACTACCTCCTTGAACATGGTAATGTCTTAATGCATATTTATTTAGTGAATGGATGTATTTACATATTTAATCCATCTGGAATTAATTTTTATGAATGGTTGGAGATAAGAATATACCTTAACCATTTCCCCTGAACAGGGCCAATTATTTAACACAATGCATTTAATAATATACCCAATACACCACCTCCTCCCCCCTACTTGAAAGAGAGGTCTAAATACAGCGTAATGTTCCACAGAACATTATATATTTCTCTACCAGCTTTTTAAAAAAAATTTATGTTTATTTATTTTTGAGAGTGAGAGAGACAGCACAAGTTGGGGAGGGACAGAGAGAGAGGGAGACACAGAATCCAAAGCAGGCTTCAGGCTTTGAGCTGTCAGCACAGAGCCCGATGCCAGGCTTGGACCCACAGACCCCGAGATCATGACCTGAGCCAAAGTCAGATGCTTCACCGACTGAGCCACCCAGGTGCCCCGCTACCAGCTTTTTAATACTGTAGCTTTATGGCATACTTTAATGAAGCTTGGCCTCATGAACACTGGAGCTGGATAATGATCCTGTATTCTCAGAAAAGGAATTCGTAGATCTTCACTCTAGTTCTCTGACCTTTCATACGACCATATGAAAATCCTTTGGAGTTTTGGATTTTTCTGTTTCATACTAAATGAACAATGAATTAAAATGGTGGTGGTGGTGATGATGATGATGATGATGATGATGAAGAACCCATGAATCCACCAGCCGTGACATCTTTTGGGTAAGAGAAGTAGTGAACAATGACAGATCAGATAAAATTCACAGTAGTAAACCATTTTTTACAGCCCTCACTTTTACTAGCATGATCTCCAGCTCTTCTCAAACAAGGTTTTTGCTTCTTTCTATGAAACTCCTTGGAGTATCTCACATATGCTTGCAAACAAGTTTTCTCAGTTCCCACCCACTGTGTAAAGCTACAATGTCAGTAAGGATGTGACATTGTAGAGGTCATATCTTAGACCTGTCAACTTTGGAGCTGCCTCCAAGAAACAACTTTCTCTATGAGAGTACACTTTGACATTTGGAATATTTTCCGTGGTATTTGTAGACATTAAGTGAGCAGGGCTTGGTTCACTCAAATTGTCTCAATCATGTTACATCTTTAAACTGCCAAACCTCTGTACAAATAAGGAAAGAAACCGAGTCCTAGGTGGTTGCCCCAGCAAGATTACACTTTTCCCCACAGGAATGGGAACCACTGGTCTTTGCTACTCATTGTGCCCAAGTTCCCTGGCGTGATAGACGTAGTAACAGAAGGGAGTGATCAGAGTTTTCCAGAACTTTGCAGAGAACCAAGAAAGAATAAGACACCAATGTTATACTGCTATGACTGCTATGTCAGATGCTAGCACTACACTACCTTTTTGTTCTCATTTTAGACCCTGCTCACTTATATTGGGATTTGGAATTTCAAGTGAGCATACCCCTTAGGGACCCAACAGAATTTAAAAACAGGAAACACTGAGAGCAAGATTATCATCACAGGATACAAAACAATGCCAGAAACACTTCCAGCAATCATTCAGAAGGTCTTCAGACCTATGACTGACGTTAATCTGTAGCCAAACAAACGTCCGAATCCCTCTGAATCTTAAAGGCAAACATGCCTAAAATAAATATACAAACTTAATCATTTGGCAACAAAGCATTCTAAGAAGAAAGCCAAACTGAAGGAGAGACCTCAAATGTTAATTACAAAATGCATCACTTTCCCAACAATGGAGAAGTTGTCATCAGATAACTCAGTCCAATGAACGTCTTTTTTTTAAGTTATTTATTTATTTATTTTGAGAGAGAGAGAGAGAGAGAGAGAGAGAGAGCGCGCTGGGGAATGAGAGCCGGGGAGAGAGGCGCAGAGAGAGGCGCAGAGAGAGAGAATCCCGAGCAGGCTCTGCACTGTTGGTGTTGAGCCCGATGTGGGGCTTGAACTCATGAACCTTGAGATCATGACCTGAGCAGAGATCAAGAGTTGTGTGCTCGACCGACTGAGCCACCCCAGTGTCCCACCTTCATGTTATTTCTGAAGAGACCATCTGTTGGCTCGAGTTAACCTTCCTTTTGGGCATTACAGAGTCAGAATTCCCCATTCCAATGTGCCACTGATTATGTGAGAAAATATCTTTGGACTGGGGAGTCCAACTTTCCAAGTGCCTTGCTTATCCTCTATGTCTGACTTTTGGTTCTGTCTTGCTTTACAGAATCTTCGCAGGTAGTATGAGGAGATGCCAGAGGTGTGCTATTCCACTGCCACTGAATTCCTAGTCTTCTCTGTGCCTTTAAGAAGACTTCTATTTAACCACTAGAATAAAACATCCAGATTACACCCTATCTTCAGCCATATGCCCAGACTAAAAGGCTTATCTGCCCCAATTCTCCCTCTCATCTGGCTCCATGGTGTCAGTAGGAATCTACAGAATGTCCCCTGCCTAGTCTTTGCTTATTAAAATCTTGGAAGGTCATCTTGGAAGGCTCTACTTTTTTCCAGGAAGCCATCTTTGATTACTCTAATTGAAACTGTTCTGCTTCACTTACAACTATTTCTCCCTCAGGGCTAGAGTGAGACCTTCAGAGGACTGTGTCTCTGTAAAGCTTTTGGTGTTCTTCCATTATTAAACATGTAAACAATTCTAAAATATAAAATACATGTATAAAGGTCTAACCAGTTTTACCTGCCCCACCATAATTGCTAGACAGTTTTTTGTTGTTGTTGTTGTTGTTGTTGGCTTAAAACAATAACCCTTTTATTTGCTTACAATTCCACATATAATGGTTTGGGCAGGGCTTGGCTGGGCAGTTTTTCCTGATCATCCATACAACATTGGCTGGGATCATTCATTCTACAGCATTCAGCTCGTGGCTGCGCTGGGGTCGTAGGTGCAACAAGGTTTCATGTCTGGCTCGTCAGCTTACATCCACGTAGCCTCTCTTTTCACATAGCTAGTTTGGGCTTCCTTATGGCACAATGGTCTCTGGGTTGTCTTATGAGACAACTGGCTTTGAAGAGGGTGTGTTCGAAGTGATAAAGCCAGAAGTTGCAGGTCTCTGAAGGCCCAGCCTTGGAAGACACATAGCATGACTTCCACCTCATTCCATTGGTCAGAACAAGCCATAAGACCAGTCTAAATCAAAATGACTGGGAAGAGACTCTAGCTCTTGATGGGGTGGTCTCAGGTCACATTAGGAAAAGGGATGGGCGATGTCATTGGGGCCATCTTTGGAAGCACGATTAATCACAGTTATGGCTTGATGGATCAGGTGGTGACAGCCGATCTTTCCACCATGAAGTTCCCATCACACTTTCATCTAATGGTTTCCTTCATTGATGACCTGTGCTTGAGTGAGATCATTCATTACATGTTGTAAAAAGCCGACATTCTAATTAAGTTTAATATTTTCCACATTTTGTGTAAAACATTTTCTTTAATCAACTAGGGCTGCTGCATTTGTACACAAAAACTAGAATAAATGTTTGATTCTTTTTTTTTTTTAGTTGCCTGCTTTCAGACAAAGGACTTGATATCTCAGTACCTGGAATGGTTACTAACGAATTGTTTTGTATGGCTGTGGACATTGTTTTTTGTTGTTGTTTTTAGCCGCTTACTGTTAGGATCACTGAGAGTTTACATTTTTCATATTTCATGTTACTTAATTAGCCATATTAAAACTTTTTTTAATGAACACAATATTATTTATTTTTAAAAAATTTTTTATTTATTTATTTTTTAATTTACATCCAAGTTAGTTAGCATATAGTACAGTAATGATTTCAGGGGCAGATTCCAGTGATTCAGCCCCTATGTATAACACCCAGTGCTCATCTCAACAAGTGTCTTCCTTAATGCCCCTTACCCATTTAGCCCATCCCCCCACGCACAACCCCTCCAGCAATCCTCAGTTTGTTCTCTGTATTTAAGAGTCTCTTATGTTTTGCCCCCCTCCTTGTTTTTATATTCTTTTTGCTTCCCTTCCCTTATGTTCATCCGTTTTGCATCTTAGATTCTACATGAGTGACATCATACATTTGTCTTTCTCTAACAAATTTTGCTAATGGAAAATTACTCATTATTTTATATGACGACTAATTTTATATTAGAGGATGTTAATTAATATCCTCTAATTCCATCCACATAGTTGCAAATGGTAAGATTTCATGCTTTTTGATTGCCGAGTAATACTTCATTATATATATGCCACATCTTCTTTATCCATTCATCTGTCGATGGACATTTGGGCTCTTTCCCTATTTCAGCTGTTGTCGATAGTGCTGCTATCAACATTGGGGTGCATGTGACCCTATGAATCAGCGCACCTGTATCCCTTGGATAAATACCTAGTGGTGCAATCGCTGGGTCATAAGGTAGTCCTATTTTTAACTTTCTGAAGGACCTCCATACTGTTTTCCAGAGTGGCTACACCAGTTTGCATTCCCACCAGCAGTGCAAAAGAGATCCTCTTTCTCCACATCCTTGCCAACATCTGTTGTTGCCGGAGTTGTTAATTTTAGCCATTCTGACTGGAATGAGGTCGTATCTCACTGTGGTTTTAATTTGTATTTCCCTGATGATGAATAATGTTGAGCATTTCTTCATGTGTCTGTTAGCCATCTGGACGTCTTCTTTGGAAAAGTGTCTATTCGTGTCTTTTGCCCATTTCTTCATTGTATTATTTGTTTTTGGGGTGTTGAGCTTGAAAAGTTCTTTATAGATTTTGGATACCAACCCTTTATCTGATATGTCATTTGCAAATATCTTCTCCCATTCCATCGGTTGCTTTTTAGTTTTGCTGATTGTTTCTTTTGCTGTGCAGAAGCTTCTTATTTTGATGATGTCCCAAAGTTCATTTTTGCTTTCGTTTCCTTTGCCTCCAGAGACGTGTTGAGTAAGAAGTTGCTGTGGCCAAGGTCAAAGAGGTTTTTGCCAGCTTTCTCCCCTAGGATTTTGATAACTTCCTGTCTTACATTTAGGTCTTTCATCCATTTTGAGTTTATTTTTGAGTATGGTGTTAAGAAAGTGGTCCAGGTTCATTTTTATGCCTGTCACTGTCCAGTTTTCCCAGCACCATTTGCTGAACAGACTGTTTTTATTCCATTGGGTATTCTTTCCTACTCTTTGTCAAAGATTAGTTGACCATACATTTGTGGGTCTATTTCTGAGTTCTCTATTCTGTTTCATTGATCTGCCTGTCCGTTTTTGTGCCAGTACCATACTGTCTTGATGATTACAGCTTTGTAATACAGCTTGAAGTCTGGGATTGTGACGCCTCCTGCTTTGGTTTTCTTTTTCAGGATTGCTTTGGCTATTTGGGGTCTTTTCTAGTTTTGTACAAATTTTAGGATTGTTCTAGCTCTGTGAAGAATGCTGGTGCTATTTTGATAGGGATTGCATTGATACGTAGATTGCTTTGAGCAGTATTGGCATTTTAACAATATTTGTTCTTCCAATCCATCAGCATGGAATATTTTCCTTTTTGTGTGGTGTCTTCTTCAATTTCTTTCATAAGCTTTCTATAGTTTTCAGTGTATAGATTTTTCACCTCTTTGGTTAGGTTTATTCCTAGGTATTTTATGTTTTTTGGTGCAATTGTAAATGGGGTCAATTCCTTGATTCTCTGTTGCTTCATTGTTGGTGTATAGGAATGCAACCTATTTCTGTGCATTGATTTTATATCCTATGACTTTGCTGAAATCATGGATCAGTTCTAGCAGTTTTTTTGGTGGAATCTTTTGGGTTTTCCATATAGAGTATCAGGTCGGCTAAACAGATGATGTTTTTTAATATATATCAAATTCTTTCAAAAATTATTTTGATACCCTTGGGTGGTATTCAAGGTGATGCTAAGGCTGTCTATTGGATTATCCATCTGTTTCCTTTACTAGAAGAAATGCATTATGTGATTGGAGACTTTGGCTGGCTGATTAATCACTAGTGCCTAGTGCCTAGAATAGCACCCACATACAATAGGTATTCAGTTTGTTCAACTAATGAATAAAAGGCAAAACTTCTGGCTGTCTTCTGTTATTTTAAGAACTTCATATGGTGGATTGTATAAGTGGGGATACTGGTTTAGGTTTTCTCCTGTGCTTCTTAAGACAACTATGCATGGGAACTACAAGGACTGAACATAAGAATATTCTGACATTTAGGGTTGGTCAACGTTATTACCCTTTGCAGCCTGGTGAAGTAATAACCTACCCATCTGTGGAAGTATTCAGATTAGAGGAGCATCCATCAGGGAATTCCTTCTTATAGAAAAGAATTAGAAGTGATGACTGTGGTAAGTAGAATAATGACCCCCAACAATGTCTATGTCCTAATTCATAGAACCTTTGAGTGTTATCTTACATGGCAGAAGGCATTTTATACATGTGAAGAAGGTAAGGACCTTAAAATGGGGAGGTTATTCTGAATTATAGAGGGAACAATCTAATCACATGTCCTTAAAACCAGACAATGTTTCCTGGCTGACGTCACAGTCAAAGGATGATGTGAATAACAGGCAGAGAGGCACAACATTCCTGGCTTTGAAGAAAGAGGAAGGGGGCTATAAAGCAAGGAATACCTTCTAAAAGGTAGAAGAGGCAAGAAAAGAGCACCCTGCCTCCATACATAGCCTCCAAAAAGGAACGCATCCCTGCTATCACTTTGACTTTTATGACTTGTGTTGAGTTTTTGACTTCTGTTGGAATTCTAATGTACAGAACTGGAAAATAATAAATTTGTGTGTTTTAATCCATTAAATTTGTTGGAAAACTAATACAACAACCTTTAAGGTTATTTTCTAGATCTAAGGTTATACTAAATTGTTGGAGGAGGGACTGGATTAGAACCACGAAAACAATTCCAAAGATGAGGGTTATTAAACACGGAGGTGGTTTATGGAGTAGACTGTGAAATCCCTATCTCCAGTGAGTTGAAAGATCAGAATGGGTCAACATGATCTGTCTAGAACTCAGCCTAAATTTCCATTACCCAAGAGTTCTGGGGGATAGGCTAGGTGAATTCCTATTCCCTGCAGCCTATAAAAGGGCCCAGAAGTGAAAAGAGGCAGGGTTTCTATAAGATTGGGGCAACTGCATTCATCCATCCATCCATCCATTCATTCAAATTGCCTTTAAATGGAATTTCCCTTCTGCATACTTTGGATTTTAGGTGAAAATGTCCAAACTGAAGCAATTAAAAATCTCTTTCCTATTTGGAATGAAATGTAAAATTTCACATGAATATATACATAAATAACACAGCGATTGATTTTATGCCTAAATGAGCCTGCCATTTGAGTGACTGAGCAAAGCTGTTCATTTGCATCCAAGGGTCTGTTACAATAGGAACCATTTTGATTATATCTTAAATTTAAGAAAACTCCCTCTTACCTCAGGGGAGTGCAAGCCTTTGTCTGCAAATCAGTTTTCACACAACCAGAACCCTCTTCAGGAATCTGTTCTGACTTGCCAACTAAGGCCCCCACAGAGAGGGAGAGAATAGCTACAGATTTCACTTAAAATTTGCCCACGTCTACACTTTTGTGTGTCACTGGCCTCTAGCTTCAAGGAAGTCAGTGAATGTGCCTAAGCAGTGCCTGTAAGGTCCTGCTCTTTCTTCTTCTTCTTCTTCTTCTTCTTCTTCTTCTTCTTCTTCTTCTGGTTACATTTGTTTTGGAAAGTGAAATGTAAATTCAGCTGGACTGCTGCTAATTCCAGGAGGAGCTGGTACTCAATCATATATGATGTGAGGGTTCTCTCTGAAATGATCAGTAGCATTTTGACTAGACTCATGGTCTCAAGGGTCAGCCTCTCTTCCCATGTGGCACAGTTACGTTGTCTATGTCTGTTTGAGGGGAGGTGGAGAGGGAGTGGAGGGAGTGGGTAGCTCCCTCCTTTGCCTCCTTTGCACCATTAGCATTTCTCACCTGTCCTTGCGTACCAGTTGAGTGGTATAGAATCTAGCTTTGCAGCAATGAGGCCACTTCACCTTGGAGCTGCTGCACCTATGCTTGAAAATCTGTCGCCAGGAGCCATCATTAGGATGAGCTGGAGGGTGGTCTTCAAATGAACAGTTACCCTCCCTAGAATTCCTGGACCTTGGACGTTAACCCCATTTCATCCAGAGGAAACTGAAGATCAGAGAACTATAGAGTCTTGTTTTAGGTCACCTTCTGACTTCTGGTCGTGTCCTTTATGCTTCGGAGCACTGTGATCCAACCTGGTTTCAAACAGGGCTGAGGCTAAACATCTCAGAAAGAGATCTAGTATCTTGGTTGAGAGTACAACCTCTGGAGTCCAGGAACACTGGGTGTGAATCCTGTCACCTACTGGCAATGTGTCTTTTGGTAGGCAACTAAACCATGAATTTCCCCACCAGGTCAGAATTTGGTCTAATCCCTGGTAACCCCAAGAAGGACTGGGGTAATTTTTATTTTGTAACCAGCCGATTCGATGGGAGCAGGAAACGGTGACTGGCTGTGGTTCCGAGGAGTCAGAAATTAACTGAGATCCAGAATATTAAGAGGCTCGATATTTCTTGTTCACCAGACAGAGTTCGCGGCCTGACATTCCTACCAGCTACACCGGACACCCCAAGAACTCTCATACTCCACTATCCCCGAGACTATTAGACCCGTATGACCACCAAACAACCACCTTTCTGAGCCGGCTTAAGTTTCGAGATCTTTTTTCCGTCGTGTTGTTTCTTGCCAGGTTTCCAGTCCGAAGGCTGGGATCCCCCGCGTTGCAGCCAGGGCCAGAGGTGCCCATGGTGCAGCACAAGCTGTCCTCAGGCCCGTGGCTCGGCGGGCTGCAGAGACAGCACGCACCCCGAACCTCAGACCCGGCGAAGCTCTGGAGAAGTCGGCGGCGCGAAGGTCCGGTCGGCGGTGGGCGGGTGAGAAAAAAAGGCGCAGGGGACAGAAACCTGACGCTTCCGCCCTCTTCTGCGGTTTGCAAGCGGTGATCCGAGGACGGAGCGTCAGCACACCCTGAGCGCGGCTCACATTTGGGAGCATAGGGCTAAGACACGCGCGACCGTCGGTGTCGCCCGGCCGAGCGGACAACGGCGGCCCAGGAGGCCCACCTCCAAAGCTCCGGCAGTTCAGGGTCTAGCCCTTGACGGGTGTGCGCGTGCGCGCCTTTGCGTGAGCGTGTGCGCGTGCGCGCGCGCGGCCTCCTAGCCGAGGCTCAAAGGCCGCCGAGCCGCGGGTGCGTCGGTGGCGGGCGCGGCCCCGAGTCCGGCTGGAGCGCGCGCTGGGCGCAGTCCCCCGAGCCGGCCGTGTGGTGCGACGCCAGGTTGCGGACCCGGCCGCCCGCGACATCCCTGTCCCGCCCTTCGTCTGAACTAGCGCACCGGGGCCCCCTGCGAGCCCTCTGCAGAGAAACGCGGGCGCGAGAGAGGTAGTGGCTGGGCGCTCTGGGGACACGGCAGCGCCGGCTGGGTCACTTCAAGTCCGGTGACTGGCTGACGACCTGGCCTCCTGGCACCCACTTCCTCTGTGAGCGGGGCGAGTGCCAGCACTTCTCTCACGGGGTTGTTTGTGGCCGGGGCTGGGGGAAGAGCGAGAAGCAGAGAGGTTGGCTTTCCGCATCACCGGCCACTGGGGAAAGCGAGCCCTGCGTTCGTTCCGTGGCAGCTTGTGTTGTCGGTGCTTGTGTTCCCGCTTTATCTCCCTATTTGGAGGGTCAGCTTCTCGAAGGCTGTACAGGGGACAGCTTTACTTTCCCAGAGGCCCTTTACGAGATTTGCTCTGGTTTTTTTGTTTGTTTGTTTGTTTTTTTTGTTTGTTTTTTTTTAAGCTACGCATTGCAAAAACATTTCTTCTTAAGGCTGTATATTCCCTATAATGTATTCTTTCCACTAATTACCGTGCTAGAGGAAACGAAGGCAGTCAATGGTGTATGTACGAGAAGACTCATCGGGCACGTATTAAATGGTTGCACAGGGGCAACTCACCAGACACCCAGCACTCTTGCATGAAGAACCGTAGGAGCAAAAGTTCAACTCTTTTAGGGATCATGCTTGAGTCTTCAGGTGTTTCCGGTTAAATCTTGGGAAAGAATGTAGATTTGTGATTAGGCGGGCCCATTTTACATCTTAGAAGCAAGACTGATGGATTACTTAGATGCTGCGTTTTGGGAAGTACAAGCCCATTGTGGTAGGCTGAAACATGCACCCCACTCCCTAAGATAGCCACATCCTAATGCCTGGAACCTGTGAATGTTAGTTACCTCATTTAGAAAAGAGTTCACAGCTGTGATTAAAAAAAACAAAAAGGCTCTTGAGATGGGAGAGGTTGTCCTGGATCAGATGCGTGGGCCCTAAATACAATCACAGGTGTCCTTTAAGAGGGAGGCAGAGGGAGATTGGACACAGGAAAAAGAGAAGAAGGCCATGTGAAGACAAAAGCAGAGATTGGAGTGGTATGGCCACAAGCCAAGGAGTGTCAGCAATCAGAAGCTGGAAGGGACAAGGACCAGATTCTTCCTTAGAGCCTCCAGAGGGAGCAAGGTGCTGTGTGGACACCTTGATTTTTGGTTCACTACAACTAATTTTGCATTTCTGGCCTCGAGAGCTGTGGGAGAATACATTTCTGGTGTTTTAAGCTACCAGGTTCGTGATAATTTGTTACTGCAGCCACAGGAAACTGATACTTAGCATTGATTCAGAGAACTAATAAATCTCTGAACCCATACAACCTGGAGTTCATGGATACTGGTTTTGTCCTATCTTCCCTCTGTGTAATTCTCGACTTTGTGTTTGATGATACAGAGAATGAGTTAGTGACCTTGAGTAGGGTGGCTCCAGCCTATCTATCCAGGTTTTGCCGGGAACCAAAATCAGTTTGGTGTTGTTTGTCAGGGATCGGAATATAAACAGATAATGTGCCTATCAAGGTCACAAGGTCAACATTAGCCTATCAGTGTCAGTGTTGGCTCCAGGATGTTAAAGTTAACTGCTCGCTCTGGCTCTCCATGCACTGTGAGAATTGGATAAGCTTCATAATCTGTGTGTGGTTATAAGGCGAGCCAAGTGAAAAGAAACAAAAGGAAAAAAACTTGGCTGTATATGTTTAGCATCGTGAGCAAATTTGTGTTGTACTGGGTTTAGAAATCATAACGTATAAAAAAACCCATGAAGTCAAGACTGATTCAGGAGCCTGGCTCCAATTCTAGTGCTCCCTTTTTAGGCAATTTACTTAACCTTTCTGGAGAAATGAAATGAGATGTAATAACAATAAATATTATTTAATCAATGTATATGTATCAGAAACTGGGCTGAATGCTATACATATTCAATCTTAATATTTGTAACAACCCATAGCAATAGCTTTTCTTCAGCATATAGATGAGGAAATTGGGTTTCAGAAAAAAATTAAGAAAACTTGCCCAAAGCTGCAAAATCAGTGGCTGGGCTGGGATTTGGACTCAGGGATGTGTTATTTCCAAGTACATACTGTTAATCACTATTGAGTAGTTCTTACATGTAGTCAGTGGAAAGGTGCATCATTATACATCATAGAGTCTTTATTGATGTCATTATGATTTTAATTTCAGACCATCAAATGTCAACACAATCTCTAGATTCTTCTTCCTAGATTCAGTGTTGGAGGTCCTTACTCTGGCCCCAGTAAACCAGTGAGGAGGATTTCTGGGGGTAAGGGCTTTGATAATGTATTTATTTTGGGAAAACCAGCTCAGATCCTACTCTATCAATAAAGATTTCTCTACCCACTACTTACAGTGGTGAACCGTCGAGACCTAAAGATTGCTATAGCCACAGGTTTGGATACCAAGGACGTTTCATTCGCTAATGATTATCCTAAACAGTTTATAATTTCTTATTTATTTTCTCATTTAACGCAAGTTACCCAGGAGTGCATTTTTAAAGTTTCTGAACATTTGAATTTAATTTTTTTAACATGTTTATTTATATTTGAGAGAGAGACAGACAGAGTGTGAGTGGCGGAGGGACAGAGAGAGACGGAGATGCAGAATCCGAAGCAGGCTCCAAGCTCTGAGCCATCAGCACAGAGCCCGATGTGGGGCTCAAACCCATGAGCTGTGAGATCATGACCTGAGCTGAAGTTGGACGCTCAACCGACTGAGCCACCCAGGCGCCCCTGAATTTATTTTAAGCTGCAAATCTTAACAGAGCTCCAAATATGGATTTTTTTTTTCAAAGTATTGCAGATTCAACTGCTGAACCATTGGGTAACACCTTACAAAGCGTGAGTGAGGGGTGGGGATAAGGAGACAGTGATGGAGTGAGGAACAGCTACTATAACAGTGTGTTTGTTCTCAGGGTCACTACTGTGGTCAGTGGGAACTCCATTCCACCGGGAATGTTCCGCATGTCTTCTTGAACTACTTGTTTGAAGGATAGAAGTCTGCTTTCTGCCAGTGGTAAAGGTTTGCCCTTAGAGGGGGCATGGTGACAGGGTCTGGGGAGCAGAGGAAACAGCAATTCTCCCATGTTTCTAGGTAGAGTTTGAACAGACCGGTGGCCTTCCACTTCAGCTTCTGAGAAGGCTCTGAGGCGGAACATGTACAAGTACGTTCCCATTTTTAACAAGTGTTGAACACCTGCCAGTTTTCAGGCACACTGCCTGGCATTGGAGATAGAATGTTGAATTAGACACGGTTCTTGTCCTTATGGGAATTACGGTCTGTGAGGTATCACATGCCACAGTTTATAGGCAAGGAGGTGAATAGAGTGTGTACGGACCCGAAAGTTGTTCAATGTGTAATCTAATTGGAACATGGAGGGTGAGAGGCAAGATCAGGTAAGTAACCAGGGGTCAGGTCATAGAACACTCTTGTTAAGGAGCTTGGACTCCATTTTGAGGGCAGTAGTGTTTTTGTTGTTGTTGTTTGTTTATTTTTTTTAACTTTTTTTAAACATTTATTTATTATTGAGAGACAGAGAGAGACAGAGCACGAGCAGGGGAGGGACAGAGAGAGAGGGAGACACAGAATCTGAAGCAGGCTCCAGGCTCCGGGCTGTCAGCACAGAACCCGACACGGGGCTCGAACCCACAAACCGCAAGATCATGACCTGGGCCAAAGTCGGACGCTCAACCGGCTGAGCCGCCCAGGTGCCCCAAGGGCAGTAGTGTTTTTAAGCAGAGTAGCATCGTATTTGTATTTTGGAAAGAAAGAAGCATTGTAGTATAGAGCATAACTAGAGGTAGGAGGGTCTTGCAACAGTGCAGGAGAGGAACAAGTGGCTTACAGTAGCCTGTTGGCAATGGCTAATGGGAAGGTATTTAAGAGGAAATTGTTTATAAGTTAGATGTGTGGAGAGTAAGAGAGTAAGCTGAAGGATGTTCGGTTTCTGGCAGCAGGGTAGATTGTAGAAACCATTTCTCGACTTAATAGAAAATGTAAGCTGGAAGAGATTTAGGGTGATTTGACTTTGGGCTTCTCTCATGGTTATGATGATCACCTGGGTGTTGAAGAATGGATGGGCTCTAGCAGTAGGAGGGCTTCAAATGAGAAAGAAAGGGAACCAGGACAGAGTTATGCTGACCATTGATATTTAGGAGATGGGCAGAGGAAGAGGATGCTGCCAAGAAGCGACATGGGTTCTAAGAAAGTTCTATCGGAGCTTCTGACAAGTAGGACATTGGTGATCTTTGCAAGCGGTTTCTGTGGAGTCATGGCAGACAAATTTCATTAAGTTGAATGGTTCATGGGAGTTGATGAAGTAAGGTTGGCCGGTATAGACATTGCTTCCAGGACGTTTGTCTTCATATCAGTTCCTTAGAGCTGTTGTGTCCTGAAGTTTTGTGTCAGTTTCTTGGAGCACAACAAACCAGATGGCTTCAAACAACAGAAATGTGTTCTCACAGCTCTGGAGGATGCAAGTCCGAGATCAAGGTGTCCATAGACCTGGGCTCCATCTGAGATTCTGAATAGAGTCCTGTCCTGCCTCTTCCTGGTTTCTGGCAGTGGCTGTCATTTCTTGGTGTTCCCTTGCTGGTAGATATGTCACTTCAGTCTTTCTGTCCATCATCACATGGCATTCTCTTTGTGTTTCTGACTTTATATGGCATTTCCCCTCTTTTTTTTAATTAATTTTTTTTAACGTTTATTTATTTTTGAGACAGAGAGAGACAGAACATGAATGGGGGAGGGTCAGAGAGAGAGGGAGACACAGAATCGGAAGCAGGCTCCAGGCTCTGAGCTGTCAGCACAGAGCCCGACGCGGGGCTCGAACTCACGGACCGTGAGATCATGACCTGAGCCGAAGTCGGACGCTTAACCGACCAAGCCACCCAGGCGCCCCGGCATTTCCCCTCTTATATGGATACCAGTTCTGTTGGGTTAGGATCCACCTAATGACATCATCTTAACTTGATTACATCTGCAAAGACCCTATGTCCACACTAGGCCATGCTCTCAGATACCAGGCATAGGCCACCAACATATCTTTTTGAAGGACATAGTTCAATCCATAGCAGTCTTTATTTTTTAAATTTTTTTTTCAACGTTTTTTATTTATTTTTGGGACAGAGAGAGACAGAGCATGAACGGGGGAGGGGCAGAGAGAGAGGGAGACACAGAATCGGAAACAGGCTCCAGGCTCCGAGCCATCAGCCCAGAGCCTGACGCGGGACTCGAACTCACGGACCGCGAGATCGTGACCTGGCTGAAGTCGGACGCTTAACCGACTGCGCCACCCAGGCGCCCCTCATAGCAGTCTTTAAAGGGGAGGCTGGAAAGAGCATGCTTAAAGTAAAAGTACAGACTAGAGAATACTAGGAAGTGAACTGAAGGCAAATTTCCCTACATAACAATGGCCAGTCCTCACCAGAAAGGTAGAACTTCAGTTCAGAGTTTACCAGCCCATTCGTCTGTCTTCATTCTCCTTCATTATTCGCATCAGGTCTCACAACCCAGGTGACCCCCATTGCCCTTAAGTGGTTTCACCTTCTCTTGGTCAGATCTTTCTCCAAGTTTCACTTCTAAAGAGTTGACATGGACCACTTTGTGTCCTAAGACTGACAGTTAGGTTCGTCCAGTGCAAGTATACTGCTGGTTTTCCCTGGAAGGCGAGCGCGCTGTGTTCCTACCTTTTTGTGGTCAAACACGTAGACACTAACCCTTGAGCCTCATGAGTTTTAAATAAGTGTGAGAGCATCCTAGGAAAGCTAGCATTTTTGTTGTTTTCCATGCAGAGTTTCAAACTGGAAATTGCCTTGCATCTTGCTGTGACTTGGAAGTGAACGCTTCTGTACAGGGAGGTCACTGCAAAAGCGAAGGGACGGTAGAGTGTTTTCTGGCCCACCCTCTCTGATTCCCTTGTGGCACCCTCTTCTGGTTCTCCCACCCTCCCCAGTTTTCTTCACTTTCATGGTTTGCAAAGAAAGTACATTTGTAAGTAATTTTTTGAGATGCCAGGAGCTGTGATGGTAACCAGGGCACCAAAGATGAGTAAGCCAAGCTTTATCTTAGGGAGGAAAATGTGATAAGTCCTTAGGATATCCTACACTTACCCACCAGGTACCTTGGAGAAGAGATGGTGACAATGCCTGGGGACCCAGAGGCTGGAGGTGGAAGCTCCCTATTCTTTGTGTCAGGGATTCTCTTAAAATGCCCCTGATTCAGAAAATGAGCACCTTGATTGGTACTAAGCTCCTTGGCTGCTAAAGCCTCAGAGACACCTGACCCCTTGACAATTGTTATGGGTTGAATTATGTCCTTCTTCCCCCCCCCCCCATTTGTATAATGAAGTCCCAATCCCTAGTACCTCAGAATGTGTCTATAATTGGAAATAGGGCCTTTCAAGAAGTAATTATGTTAAAATGAGGCCTTTAGAGTGGGCCTTACTCCACTGTGACTGGTATCCTTTGTCAGAAGAGATTAGAATCCACAGAGAGCCACCAGCATGTGTGTCCACAGAGGAAAAACCACGTGAGAACACAGCAAGAAGGTGGCCGTCTGCAAGGCAAGGAGAGAGGTCTCAGGAGAAACCACCTTGGACTCCTAGCCTCCAGGACTGTGAGAAAATAAGATTTATATCATGTAGTCATGTAGTCTGTGGCATTTTGTTGGGGCGGTCCTACCGAACTAATATGAGAGTGGGCATCAAGTCTCCCGGTGGACAGTCTAGGAGGACGGCCTGCCTCGCAGTCAGTTTCTCTCCACTGTAACCCATCACGTGGTCGTGGCATCCTATTGAGAGCTGATGAGGGGCTCCAAGCTGGGTGTGGTGTGGAGGAGCATATGGGGTCGAGTCGCTTTATCTCTCCCTCAGTGTGTTCAAGAGGTTGCCTTCCGCCACCTGGGCTTACATTACACTTCGTCCAGTTACAGGATTTGCTATAAGTGATGTTCCACTTGAAAAATACAGACTTAGGGGATGGAAGCTGACTGTTTCAAAGTGCTGATTTCCAAGCGCAGTGAACTCATGAGACGTTCCCCTTCAGGTTCATCCAGGGAAGCAAACCTTCCACATTTGAGACGAGGATAGTGACTCAGAAGCAAGCTGTCATGGCACATGAAGGGCTGACATCACTTCATCAACTGATACTCTGATAACTTAAATGTGGTGGTAGGAAGAGATTAAAACCATATATTCACATGTATGTAATTCCCCTGGGAATGATGAGGCACAGGAAGGGAAGGACGAAAAATAAACCACTTTGCGTGTGTGTGAAAGAGCCGTATATTTGTTCTGTCCATCAGGGGCAGACGGCCTTACAGAGGAATCCATCCTTTGTTTGCTCTTGCCTTCTCGTGAGCCATACAAGGTACTTATCAATAAGAGGTGTGCTTATTTGTTCATTAACTGAGCAAACTCATACTGCACTCCTTCTTGCTAGATCCAAACACAAAGTATGAGACAGTCTCAGCCCTGGGGGAAGTCAGTGTCTGGCCTGGTGATCAGACACGTGTACCGAGAAATCATAACCAGCTGGCAGTGCTGACGTAGAGGTAGGGGCAGAGTGGAGAGGGCCACAGCGAACAGCGGGAAGATCAGGGAAGGCTGCAGAGAAGAGGGGACATCCGAGCGAGGGTTTGCCAAGGGAGGGCAGTATTAGGTGGTCTGTACCTGTGGAGGAGTCAGGTGTGAAGGGGCTCCATGTGCTGTGCTGGTCCAGAGAAGGGATCAGGGCCCATGACTTGAGGATCAAAGACAGGACCCAAGTACCCTCCTCTCCAGGAGATAAGTATTCTCATCAGTGATGCTATAGTGTGTCTTGATCCTCACATGAAAGGATGGAGGGACAGGACAGAAGACCAGCTAAGGGGCCAGTTGGTGAAGGGTCGGATGTATTCTGTTAAAGACTCTGTTCTTGATCCCGTAGGCCATGGGGAGCCAGAGAATTTTGACTTGAGAGGCGGAATGTACAAACATGATGGCCAGACCTAATTTAACAGTAGAACCCTGACCACTATCTGCAGCAACTAGCCCAGGAAGCCAGCCCAATATCTACAAGTCATACTTGTAGGAAGGCAGACCAGTAACAGCCCCGGAAGCCAAACAAGAACCACTGTATCCGTTGGCCCCCGGATGACCAGGCTTTGATTCATAACTGAGAGCTGCAATTTTTGTGTCCGCTTCCACTTTAGGACCAACTGGGGAAAAGCCAAATGTGCATGCCTAACAATTGCATGGGATGCCTACTTTTTGGAAGCCCGCCTACACATCCCCATGTCAACAGCCTTGAGTTGGGGCACACCTAGAGCCATCCCTCTCCTCCACTGTGAAAATTTATCACTTTTCTGCCTGCTTTTCAGCCCTGCCAAAGTGCGAGTGATGGTGGGTGTCTGCCTTGCTAGAGCAAGCTCAGAAGAAATGGACTTTGCCTGTTCTCATTTGGTTGGTCTTCATTTATTTCCACAGAATCCAGGGAAGACAACTCGGACAGTATAGGGAGAATTGACTAGAAGTTGAAGAGACAGTTGGCTCCTGTAGTTACCTTGGCCATGGGCAGGTCACTTCTGCTGAACTAGTGACTGTCTCTTGCTTTTTTTTTTTTTCCCCATTTTGCTTTTCCTGGCTGGTCCAGAGAAGGGATCAGGGCCCATGACTTGAGGATCAAAGACAGGACCCAAGTACCCTCCTCTCCAGGAGATAAGTATTCTCATCAGTGATGCTATAGGTCAGGGCTAAGGAGAGAGACTTCCAGGCTAGCCTTATGTGAAGCTATGGCTTGGGGACCCTTTGCTCATACACTTGAGCAATGATGTCTGATATTGAATTCCAAGTTGCTTCCTGCTCTGTTCTAATTTAGTACTAAGACTTTAGCAAAGTCTATACTACAAGGTAACCTGGTATCACCTGTTTTTTGTGGAGTGGTGGGAGATGCCTGTTCCACTTTAGGAGGTGATAACAGCTGTCCAGCATGAAGGAGAAGCCCCTCAGCACTTGGCCACCCCATAGCCCAGAGGACTCAGGATATACTTATGATTTGCTCATTCTCTTTCTTCTGTTATTTTAGTCATGTAATCTTATGAACAGCAGAAAACCTCAGTGTTCTTATAATCATTGATTTTGACTATTTCAGCAATCACTTTAAAAAAAAAATTGATTTGAGGCAGGGGAGCAGAGAAGGGCAGAGGGAGAGAGAAAGAATCTCAAGTAGGCTCCATGCCCAATGTGGAACCCTGACAGGGGGCCTGATTCCATGACCCTGGGATCATGACCTGAGCCGAAATCAGGAGTCAGATGCTCAACCCACTGAGCCACCCAGGCGCCCCATATTTCAGTAATCAGTTTTGTTTATATCAACTCACATAAAGTGTGAGGTGTTGTTTTTTTTTTTGCATATTAGAAATTCTCATTATCTGAACAGCTTAATGAGTATGCCCGTACATTTTTACCTATATGTTATATTTCCATAGTGAAATGTAAGTTGGATGCGTTAATGTGTTTATTTCAAGATTTTGGGTCTTTTGGTGGGTACCTATATGTTATATTTCCATAGTGAAATGTAAGTTGGATGTGTTAATGTGTTTATTTCAAGATTTTGGGTCTTTTTGTGGGTAGCGTCCTAGAAATATCACAGCTTGGAGGATCATGAGTTGAGCAGCCACGATTTCATGTTTGTATGTGTTACGTATGCTCATGAGCATTATCTAGTCATGTGATTGGAGGTGGGAGCTGGCTTGGAAAAGAACAAAAGGTTTGCAGAGTCCACGTTGTCTGCTGGTGAGTGGCATGGGGCTGCTGGAAGTGGCCTGGGAAAGCTTTCCTTGCGTCCGTCGTGGGGCTCTCCACTGAAGCTGTCCTGTAGATCACTCTATGATCGTGTCTAAAGCAACGGATCACATATAAATGGTGCTCAAAATACATGGTGATTGAACGAGAGCTTATAGCTTCCCTGTGGTCTGCTCTGGTTTCTTCCTTAGGAAACCGGGTAATTCCAGAGCCTCCCAAACAGTATGTTATAAGATATGTAATATAGGATACATGCCTATGGGAATATCATAATGGAAAAGCATAATACAGAGAAAAATCAAAAGAAGTTATGGAAGTGATGTGTTTTGTAAGTTTTCTGTGTGTACTTAAGCATCTTGCATCCTGTAAAAATGTCACAAAATATCAGTGTAGAATTTCAGATTCACACATATTTAATTAAAAAGTAGTTCACTTGCACTTACAACTTTGCCCGAAATGTAATTTAGAATTACTCTGCTGAATACCAGGACAGCCCAACTTAGAAAAACGTGATAGTATATTTGTTCAACAGAGAAATTTTATTTTTTTTTTCAGCATTTCTTTGAACTGTCCTTTCATATTATATAGTGTTTAACCTTATTCAGGAGAATGGACTGTTTCTTTTAAGGTCAGCTCACTCACGAATTCCTGTGGGATACTTATTATATATGCCCTATGAATAGTTTTATGTATGTATGTATGTATGTATGTATGTATGTTTTTGAGAGAGAGTAGAGTGAAAGAGAATCTTAAGCAGGCTCCATGCTCACTACAGAGCCTGATTCAGGGCTTGATCTCATGACTGGGAGATCATGACCTGAACCGAAATCAAGAGTTGGACGCTTAATCAACTGAGCCACCCAGGTACCCCTGGTTTTCACATTTAAAGAAACATTTAATCTAACTGAAGTCTCAACAGTGTTTCTGCTCATGTAAAGTAAGTGCTTTGTTTTTTAAGGATCTCAGGTGCTCAGAATGGAGTCATCCATTGATCATATTCCTTATTAGTAATACGAAATCATTGGCCCAGAAAGGCTACATCTTTGTTCTTTCATTTTACCTTAGCGATTTTTCTCTATCTGCCTGCCAGCATTTCCATACTCCTCACTCCCTCATGTATTTAATGTTTTCCCCCGCCCTAGTCGTCCCTCTTTTGAATATATTTCCTTGAAAAGCATATAATACTTATTTTGTATAAGTTTTACAATTTTATGTAAAGGATATTGTGCTATAAATCTCATTTGGCTAACTGATAAACTATTAGGTTTTCAGGACCTATTCATGTTACTTTATATAACATGCTTCTGACTGGTGCATATTACTTTATTGCATTCACATACCATAGCTTATTTTTTTCCTCTACTCACACTTAGGTTATTCCCAACTGTTCCTGCCTCTATGAACTTGTATGTCTTGTATGTGTCTTCTTATGAATTTTCCCTGTAGTGTGTTTGTGTGTGTGTGTGTGTGTGTGTGTGTGTGTGTGTGTGTGTGTTTGGTATATTGATCCTAGAGTAGATGGCAGAGGTTTGGGCTTATGTATTTAGTTTCAGTAAGCAGTGCTGGATTGTTTTAAGGAATGTTTGTACCAGTGCAATTTCTAATATGGTAAATATCAGTAGATATATGCCACATATATGAAAACTCCTTGGGTTCTTTGCTATTTTTTGAGTCTGAAGGGTTCCTGAGACTCTAAAGTTTGAGAGCCGATGACTTACTCTATGATGCTATTGGCAGAAATCATCAGTTATCAAATCTACATTAGGTTCACATTGTTTCCAGTGAGGTATGGTCTTATCCTCATGTGTTCACCTGTTAGTAAGGCACATTACATACTTTTTTTTCACCATTCGGAGGAAAAGCGAATGAGCTCTGAAGCTTGGAAAGTCTCTCTTATCCTTCTTCTAGGCTGAGTTGAAGCCTGGGAGGTACTTCAGAGGGCAAGGAAAGCACACTTGGTGAGCGTGGAAGGACAGGGAATGTGGGCAGCCCCATCTCAGAAGTGCAGTGCGGAGGGCGGTGCTGAGCCCTCAACTGTCAGAACTCCCAGAGGCAAGCTGGGAAGGCTTCGGCTCACTCCAGGCCAAGCCCAGCGGCCACTGTCCCCGATTAGAGCTGTTTGGGCTGGGGGAAGACATTCAGGATATTAACCCTAAAAAGGTCAGTTTTCCAGTCAAAAGTGGAGTCCGTAGCCTGACTGGTGAGTAACTAGGAAGTCCTTTGTTTCACTGTGTTGTCCGTTTAAGCAGCAGCTGGACAACTGTTCCAGTAACTGAACTTGGGTCCATTCTCAAATGTCCCAGGCTCACCCAGGGAGTCCGTCCTTCTCTTCATCGCAGATTCTTGCCCTTGAAATTTTGTAGGACAGGTGTGAGAGGCTGGGATCAGTGTCCTCGACCCTAAGTGGCCAGAGAAAGATAAAGTGAGATGATAGATTCCTATGTAATTTACCTACTGCTTAAAAATATCCCAGTAATTTGGACTGTCACTGGTGGATGCCACTGCAGTCAGTCTGTGTGATGTGTGTCTGTGCACGTGTATAAAATTCAACAAACACACAGACTGTCACCACAACCTCTAACATTTTATTTTTTATGTTTTTAATTTTTTATTTAATTTCTTTTTTTTTTTTTAGAAATAAATAATTGAACATAAAACAAAGCAAAAATCACCTTTAACCATTACCTCTAGGCTCAGTCCTCCTGTTTTCCTCCCATGGCCCCTGCTGCAGGTAATTACTATTCTGAATATGTTATGTGTGGTTTTAGTCATATAAAGGTACATTTACAGGGGCACCTGGATGGCTCATTTGGTTAAGCGTCCAACTCGATTTCAGCTCAGGTCATGAGCTCACGGGATTGAGCCCCATGTCAGACTGTGTGCACCAACAGTGCAGAGCCTGCTTGGGATATATTCTCTCTCTCTCTCTCTCTCTCTCTCTCAATAAATAAATAAATATTTTGAAAAATAAAAACACATTTACATACATATATTTACAAATATATATTTACAAAGTATAGATCCATAAGCAAGACACAATATTGTAGTTATATTTCTTAAAAGTTTACATAAATGATTTAGTAATGTATATATCATTTTCACATCACTCTTAGATTTTTGAGCTCTACCTAGTATATCAATCATCTGTCATCTATTGGTAGCACTCTTTTCAATGTCTCCACAATATTTCATCATATGATTAAGATGGGTTTTACTTAACTCTTTATTCATAAGCATTGAGATTTTTCCATATTTTTTTCACTGTTACAAATGGTGCTGAAATACACATCCTTGTTCACATCTTCTTATATACACATATGAGTTATTTTTTAAAAGTTATATTTAGAAATGGGAATACAGTGGTGCCCTCTTAACTGTGGTTTTGCTTTCCATGGTTTCAGTCATCCGTGGTCGACCACAGTCCAGAAGCAGAGGACCCTCCTCTGACGCACGGTCAGAAGGTCACTAGTAGCCTGACATTAGGTCATGATGCCCACATCATTCATCTTGCTTTGTCTCATCATGTGGGCATTTTAACATCTCACATCATCACAAGAAGAAGGCCAGTACAGTACTTTCAGATATTTTGAGAGAGAGAGAGAGAGGGAGACCACATCCACATAACTTGTGTTACAGTATGTTGGTCTAATTGGTCTATTTTGTCATGATTGCTGTTAATCTCTTACCCTGCCTAACTTACAAATTAAACTTCTATAGGTGTGTATGCATAGCAAATAACATCGTTGTTATAAGACTTGGTACTCTCTGTGGTTTCAAGCATCCACTGGGGGTCTTGGAACCCATCGCCCCTGGATGTGGGGCGACTACTGTACTGGATTGTGGGACACCTGCAGTCTTCACTTACTCTCTAAAATGCTTTTATTAATTTATACTCCCACCTGTCCCCTCCGGGTTTCTAATGCCCCATGCCCTCACCCACCCTTGTCATGCTCTTTGGTATTTAGCTTTAGCCTGATTGAATTTGAGCTATCTTCATATATTTATTTTGCTTTTATCTTTCTCTAAATTAATTGCCAATTCATACATTTTCCTTATGTTTTTATATATTTTTTTTATTGATTTGTGGGAATCATTTAAAACATCTGGGTAGAAAACCTGTGTCAGTTATATGCATTAAAATATACTCTAGTGGTATGTGGTTTGTTTTTAAAATTTTTTAATGTTTTATTATTTTTTCTTTTTTAAAAAATATATATTTTTTATTATTTTTAAATGTTTATTTATTCTGAGCCCAAGGTGGGGCTTAATTCCATGAACCTGGAGATCTTGACCTGAGCTGAAATCAAAAGTCAGACGTTTAACCAACAAAGCCACCCAGGTGCCTGTTTTACTATTTTAATGCACAAAATATTCTTTGTTTTCATGAAGTCAGATTAATTAGTATTTTCCTTTATGGTCTGTGCTTTTGAACGTTTTTGAAGTAATCTTTCCCATACCCTGATCTCATACAGATTTCATTCTTCCTTTTAAATATTTGAAATTTTGCTTTTCATACTTAGACAATTTAGCCTATCTGAAATGTATTTTTGTAAGTGATGGAAATTAGAGACATAATTTCCTCCCATACTGTTAACCAATTAGTCCAGTACAATTTACAGAATGGCCTTTCTTTTCCTGAAGACTTAATAATGCCACTCATTATTCTCCAGTATAGATGATCACTTTTCCTGGCTTATTCTGTTCCTAGTCACTGTTTAATTATAATAGTTTTATAATATCTATCGCCTATTATTTTATTATGGTTAAAGACACAGAAAATCTACCATTCAAACCACTTTTTGTTTTGTGTTTTTTCTTTTCAAATTTTTACTTAAATTCTGGTTAGTTAACATACAGTGCAGTATTGGTTTCAGGAGTAGAATTCAGTGATTCATCACTTACATACAAAACCTAGTGCTCATTGTAACATGTGCCCTCCTTAATGCCCATCACTCATCTAGCTCATCCCACACCCACTTCCCTCTATCAACCCTTAGTTTATTTTCTATCTTTAAAAGTCTCTTACATCAAATAACTTTTAAGTTTACAATTCAGTAGCGTTAAATGCATTCACAAAATCATGCAACTATCACCACTGTGTATTTGAGGAACTTTTTCATCATCCCAGACAGAAGCCCCATACCCATTAAACAATAACTCTCCTTTTCCCTTTCCCCCAGTCCCCAGTAACCTCCAGTCTAGTTTTTGCTGTCTCAATGGATTTGACTACTCTAGGTACCTCATATAAGTGGAATCATAGTATTTGTCCTTTTGTGTTCGCCTTGTTTCACTTAGCATAATATTTACAAGTTTCATCCATGTAGGATGTATCAGAATTTCATTCTTTTTAAAGGCTGAGTAATATTCCATTATATGTGCATACCACATTTTGTTTATCAGGTCATTTGTTGACGGACATTTGGATTGTTTCCACCTTTGGGCCATTGTGAATAATACTGCTGTGAACACTGGTGTGCAAGTTTCTGTTTGAGTCCCTACTTAAACATTTTTTTTTTTAAATCTTTATTCACTTTTGAGAGACAGAGACAGAGCATGAGCAGGGCAGGGGCAGAGAGAGAGGGGGGAAACAGAATCTGAAGCAGGCTCCAGGCTCTTAACTGTCAGCACAGAGCCCGACACGGGGCTTGAATCCACGAACCGTGAGATCATGACTTGAGCTGAAGTCGGATGCTCAACCGACTGAGCCACCCAGGCACCCTTTGAGTCCCTACTTTTAATTCTTTTGGGTATATATCTAAAAGTGGAATTCCCAGATCCTATGGTAATTCTAAATTTAAGTGTTTTTTTTTTTTTAAATTGAGATATAGGTGACCTATAACGTTAGTTTCAGGTGTACAACATAATGATTCAATATTTGTATATATTGTGATCACCCACAAATCTAGTTAGCATCTGTCTTCATGCATAGTTATAAATTTTTTTTCTTGTCATGAGAACTTTTTTTTTAACTTTTTTTTTTTTTTTTAACATTTATTTATTGTTGAGAGACAGAGACAGACCGAGCATGAGCAGAGGAGTGGCAGAGAGAGAGGGAGACACAGAATCCAAAGCAGGCTCCAGACTCTGAGCTGTCAGCATAGAGCCCGATGCGGGGCTTGAACCTACGAACCGTGAGATCATGACCTGAGCCGAGTCAGACGCTTAACCAACTGAGCGACCCAGGCACTCAGTCTTGTCATGAGAACTTTCAAGATTTGCTCTTAGCAGCTTTCAAATATGCAATACAGTATTATTAACTATAGTCACCATGTTGCTTGTTACATCCCCAGGATTTACTTATTTTGTAACCAGAAGTTTGTACCTTTTGACCTTCTTTAAAAATTTGCCCATCTCCCATCGCCACCTCTGGCCATCATCAATGTTCTTATTGAACAAGCTTGTTTGTTTGTTTTTGTTTTTGATTCCCACATGTAAGTGAGATCATACGGTATTTGTCTTTCTCTGTCTTAATTCAGTTAGCGTACTGCCCTCAAGTCCATCCATGTCATTGCCAATGGCAAGACTTTCCTCTTTGTTATGGCTGAATGATGTTTAATTGTGTATATATACACCACATTTTCTTTATTATTCATTCACCAGTGGACTCTTAGGTTGTTTCCATATATTGCCTATTGTGAATAATGCTGCATTGAACATGGGTGTGCAGACATCTTTTAAAGTTAGTGTCTTTATTTCCTGCTTGGTAGATAGACCCTCAGGTGGCAGTTTTTAATGTATACAAATATGTGTAGTCCTTCAGGACCGTGAGTGTAAGCTCCCCCGGCCACCAGACTCAGGCAATCTAGAAGCGTCCCCTGGGTAGCAGCTGCAAAGATAGTGCCACCGTCTGAGGTCTCTGGAGAGGATTCCAGTTAGCCCTTAGACATGTGCTTAATTAGAAGGCTGTCCCCCAGGCTGCAGCTATAAAGCTAACAGGCCTGTTTCACAGACTGTTGCCACTCTGCCCTGCCCTGGGGATGGTCGTTGGTTAAGAACTCTTTCTCTGTTGGTTATAGCCTTATGGGACCCACAAGCATGAGTCCTGCTGGTCTCCGGAGCCAGGCAACCTAGAGTGTCCCCTGGGAAGCAGTCACAAAAATTGAAGTGCCAGGCGAGGGTACCAGCTCCTTTCTGGCAGATACTGGCAACCCGGAGTGAGGCAGAGGGAGAGCACACAGACAGCATCCACCAGCTTCTGTATCTGCAGAGTACTTCATCAGGCCCCTTGTGTGCCAAACCAGTAGCTTGCCCTCAGGCTGAAGCTCCAGGACCGGCAGATGGGCCTTTTCCGCAGAACGACCGGGCATGTGTTTCCATGTGCTGCCTGTGACACGCCCTGAGAGTGGTGCTGGCCGAGAACCAGCTCTCTCTGATCGTTACAGTCCCATCCCATGAGACCCAGGAATGCAACCCCCACTGGCCACCAGAGCCAGGAAGTCAAGCAGCATCCGCTGAGTGGCAGTCACAAAAACTGGGGCACCGATGTACAAACTGGGGTCCCAGCTGTGTGTAAAAGCTCCCCTCTGGGAAATATTGGTGCTCTGAGGGTGGCAGAGTACAAACACAGAACCCACCCTCCACGGTCTCTGGAGAGGATGACTGAGTCTTTAGATATGTGTTGGATTAGAACCCTGCCACTCAGATCACTCCTGTGAAGATTAGTTGGCCTGCTTCACAGAGAGCCTGGGCTCCTCAGTCTGTTGTCTCTCTGTTGTGACATTGGGGGTGCAAACTGGGTGCAAACTCTTTCTCCATTGGTTACGGTCCAGTGGGACCCATGAGCATAGCCCTCCAGCTGTAAAAATGAAGTCACCAGGCGGGGGTACAGGCTCCACTCTAGGAGATAGCAGAGGGCTGGAGTGAGGCAAAGGGGGAGAGCAAAGATTGCGCCCACAGGCCTCCGTGTTTGGAGAGAATTTCGGCAGACCCCCAGATGTGTGTTAACGTAGATGTCAGCCCCGTAGGCCAGTGCGTTAACATGAGAAAATAAATCTCTTTAACAGAAAGCTTAGGCACGTTTTAGTTGGCCGCCTCTTGCTCGGCCCTGGGGTGGGTGTTTGCACATGTGAGACCTTTTAAGAACAGTTTTCTCAGTTCACCATAGCCTTGTGAGTCTCAGGGATGCAAGCCCTACTAGATGTTTTGGGGGCTCCTTTCTAGGGTGCAGGTGAAAGTCGAGGTGCCACATGTAGGGTTCAAACCCTTCATGCATCAGGGAGAAGCTCAGGTTTTTTGAGTTCCCTCCTGATTGTGGGTTGCCATACCTAGAGTGGGGTTTGTAGGAAGGTGGTGTCAGCCTTTCCCACCCACTCCGATGTGGGGTTTTTTTTGTTCACTTTATGTGTAGGAGTTTGCTAAGCTAGTTTTTAGCCTCCCCCTCCCTACCCCTGGAAACTGTTACATATGCAGCTGTAGATTCACTGTGTATTTTGGTTTCTCTAGAGACTCCTTCTTAAATAGGTTCTTAGCCACTTCTTCCAGCTGTGATAATCCTTTGATTTGGTTTTGTTCTTCACAAGTGCTTTTTAGGGTGTTTTTCTTTTAAGTAAGACAGGAAGACTAGAAAGAGCTAAAGTTAGGTATTTCCCTTCTCCCATGTTGATGAGGCTCTGGTAAAACACTTTTCCTTGAGGACAAGCCCTTGTTGAGGAGAACACAGTGTGCTGAGCATATTTTACAATGGTCCCTTTTCCCTTTCCCTTACTGGAAGCATGAGGGGACTTTTCTCTGATCTTAACCCTGAGAGTCTAGTGGTATTCCTTAAGGTCCCCTTCTAGGACTTTATCTCAAATCTGGGGCATGGTTAAGCCTTCTGCAATTAATCAATGACCCTCTACATGTTTCTGCCAGTTGTGGGCTCCAGAGATAAATTCTGGTTCTCTGTATTCACCTATCTCTTTAGATTTGGGGCTGGCAATTTGCCCTGTGACCTCAATTCTCTGATGGATATAAGAAGAGTCATTGGTTTTCAGTTTAGTCATGTTTTTTTTTTCTCTTTATGAAGATGGGAGTCTTAATTTCCAAGGTTTTTTTTTTTTTTACATGTTACACTAGAACAGTTTTTAAAATAGATACTTTGAGAGTATTTTTCGTAGGCCATCATGTAGTTTGTCAATAGACTTCTATTTCTTTCTTTCCTTTCTCTTTGAATTTTACTTTTCTTGCCTTTTTGCACTGAATAAAGCCTCCAGTACAATACTGTATATATGCGGTGAGGAAGGACAGTCTTGTATCATTACCAGTCTTAGGAAGAAAGCATTTGGTTTTTCACAATTAAGTCTGATATTTGCTGCATGTTTTTCACAGATATCCTTCATTAGGTTGAAGAACTTCCCCGATTTTCTTGGCTTGCTGAGAGTTTTGATCATTTGATGTTGAACTTTGTCAAATGCCTTTTCTGTACCTGTTGAGATTACCATAGGGTTTGTTTTCTTTCCCTTTAGTCTTTCGAGATGATAAATTACATCATTTTATGTTCAAATGATGAATCAAACGTCCTTTCTTGGAATAAACCCCACTAGGTCATTGTCAGTTTCCTAGGCTCGTCATAGGGAAAGTGCCACAAACTGGGTGACTTAGTTAGAACAATGGAAATCTATGGTCTCAGAATTCTCAAGTATAGAAGTGTAAGATCAAGGTCAGCAGGGCTACACTCCACTTGAAATACATAGGAGAAGGGTCATCCTTTGCCTTTTCCAGCTTCTCGTAGCTCCGGGTGTTCCCCGGTTTGCAGCAGCACGACTCCACTTGGTACCTCCATGTTCACGTGGCATTTTCCTGTCTCTTCGCATTGTCTTCTCTTTATATGTGTGTCTGTCTCTGTGACCGAAGTTCCCCTTTTCATAAGGATACTAGTCATACTGGGTTAGGGTCCACCCTATGACATTATCGCAATTTGGGTAACGCCGCAAGGACCTTATGCTGTGGTCTGAACGATTGTGGCCCCCTCCCCCCAATCCATGTGTTGAAATCCTAAGCACCAATGGTGAGGGTGTTAGCAGATAGAGCCTTTGGGAGGTGCTGAAGCATGAAGGAGCCCTCACGAATGGGATCGATGCCTTATATAAGAGGGCCCAGAGAGGTCCTTAGCCCCTGCCACTGTGTGAGGACACAATGAGAATGCACCAGCTACGAACCAGGAAGGTGGCCCTCACCAAAACCACCATGCTGGCACCTTGAGCTCAGACTTCCCAGCCTTCAAAACCGTGAGAGATAAATTTGTTTATGAGCTACCTAGTCTGTGGTATTTTGTTAGAGCAGCCTGAGCAGACTGAGACAACTTATTTCAAAATAAAGTCACATTCTGAGGTACTGGGGGTTAGGACATCAACGGATCATTTTTTGGTGTGAAGATGCAATTCAATGCATAAAAGTCATGGTGTGTAATCGTTTTGCATATTGGTAGACTTGATTTCTTGCTAAGGATTTTTATATTCATGCTTATAATGGATTTGAATTTGTACTGTTTTTTTTCTTGTAATGACTGGTTTTGGTGTCATAATGCAGTTTCATAAAATTTTGGGGAAACATTCCTTCCTCTTATTTTTCTCTGGCCGCTTTTAAGATTTCCTCTTTGTCTTGATTTTTCTGCATTTTCACTATAAATCCAAGTGTAATATTATTCTTGACTTACTTTGTTTGAGATGTCTTGGTTTTCTTGCCTCTGTGAAAAATTCATAGCCATCATCTGCCAACATACTGCTTTTGCCCTATTTCTCTCTCTCTCCCTCTCTTTGTATGTGTTTTTATCTGCTTTTACCTTGTAGCACTACTAATTCTGAACCATCTTAAACTGACAGTACTTGAGATTTCTTGGCCAACTCTGATGATGCCAGTTTGGGTTATTCTGCTAGAAAGCTCCCTCCCTCCCATCTCTCTCTGTCTCTCTCTCCTTTGTCAGAATTATACCAAGGCCCTGTGGGAGTGGTTGAATGGATAATGGGACAGCCATTCTTTCAACTTCACCCTGACCCTGAGATGAGTTTCTGTGACTATGACGTTTTCTCAGAGTCTCTATCTTGGGCATGACCCGAGCCTTGCCTTATAGAACCCCTGTTTCCCCACAGTTAATTTTGGTGTTAATTGGCACATTTCTTCAGGAGGAAGGTGCTTTTTGAATTTTTTACTTAATTCTCTTGAATTTTGTTTTTGATGAAAATTTGGCTTGATAAAGCTACTCGCTTGAGTAGTGAATTTAAAAAGCCTTAAAAAAAAAAAGTCACCATTTTAAGCTGTGTCAACAGAAAGTTCGGTCACAATAAGATGGCCTATGATTACCAGGTAAATCACTGCTTTCTACATCTTGTTTACCAGCTTTTCATTCATTTCTTGATAGGACATCTGGTCTCCTGCCTCAGTGATGACTTCTATGTGGGGCCCCAATAGTCCCTCTCTTTCCAAACTTCATAAATGATTTGCTGGTCTAATAATGATTTTTTTCCTTTTTCTTAAAGTCCAATGAACTTAACCAGGAAGTGTCTTGGAATTTGTGTTAGATTTTTCTTAGTTGTTTTGTTCTCATTAAAGAAAGATCTATTCTACTATGACTTTCAATATTTTTGTTTCATGTTTTAAATTTCTTAAGGACAAGAAATATGCATACATTGGATCCTTTGTCCCACATCTATAATTTTTCTCCAGTTCTTTATCATCTGTGCTCTTTTTCATTTTGCTTAGTTTTCATAGTCTGTGCAGGACATGCCTCTTTTCAGCTCTCTGTTATCTTAGTTGCTTCTAAGGTGGCTTTCCTTTTTCTTAAGATATTTCTCTTTCATTTCTTTTCTGAGCTCTTTCAGGTCACATTAAAAATTCTTCTGCAGTTTCATTATCACTTCAAAAAATAATTTAGTATTTCTGTTTTTGACTTCTTGTTTCATAATGGCCATATTTAATTTCTTTTACAGGAAATGTATTTTCTGTGTGTTTTGTAACTTAATTCTTTTGATGTGCAAACAAGAATTTCCTTTGTCTTTTGTTCCTTAGGCTTTGTCATTTTTATGGGCAAAGGGCTGCATTACGTTTTCATAGATTCTATGTTGGCTCACTTTTTACTATTATACAATTTAATGGGGCCACTCTAAGAGACCAGTTATTTGCTGAAGAGACATGTTGGTGTGGTGAGAGGCACCTAGTGTGTGAGCCGGGACATTAAAGGCTCAGGCCTTTCAACTGGGGACACTTGGTCACCAGCACCCTTCTGTCAGGTAGCAGCAGGTCAACGGGCTCCTCCTTGAAGCCTGTTGATAGCCTTGAAGATCACACATGTCTAGTCAGGTGTTTAGAGCTTTGTTTATTTTCATCAGCAGCCCCTTAGTAAACTGTAACTCACTTTTTGTTTCTTCACCCTCACACATGGATGCATTGTTAGGGAAACGCTTGAAGAGAAATCGCTCTCTTACTAAACATACAGTGATGGTGAGAAAGTTCGTGACTCAAGGACTTGAATATCCCTATTAATCCTGCGCTACAGGACCTTGGGCAAGTCTGAGGAAAACTGGGTACATGGGCTCAGACATAAAAATGCTTCTTACTGTTGAGGGCACACTAGCCTCTATTTCTTGTCAGAAACAAATGAGACTTTCCTTGGCCCCTTGGTCAAAAATCTCACTTATTTTGGGGGTAGGAGATATCAAAATATATGTTACCTGGGTGAAGTTAATGTGGCCAGGAAGACTATTCAAGGCTATTTCAATAGGGGAGAGAGACTGAGCTCACCTTGGCTGAAACAAAGGTGGGGGAGTTTTAAAAAGCTGGGGTGGGGAAGGAGGAGGATTGTTGGCCACCTGTGTCTGCTAACTGGCTTTACCCAAAGAATAACTACATTTTCTCTTATCTTCATGACTTGTGAGAATTTTACACTTCGAGCAAGGCACCCCCTGAAGTTAGGTTCCTACCCTGCCATGGAATGGAGAACTTCTTTGATGATTACATTTCAGGGATCTCCCAGGTCCTTGAGAAAAGCTTTCCCATGGATCTTAAAGCTGGCAAGGGGCTTTTCAGGACATTTCTATACATTTCAAAGGGAGTAGAATAACAACATACAATCACCTTTTCCAAAGGAAATGCTTCACGTTAGTAAAAAGGAAAGGGAATTCGGGGACTAGAGACAAGAAGACATCTATTTCCAATTTAGTCAAGCTGAGGGGAATGTTAAGGCCATCTTGGTCAGGGGGCTGCCCTCTGGTCATGGAGCTACTGCTCTTCAGCCAAGACACTCTCCCCTCCGCTTCCCCCAGCCCTATTCACCTTCTCTCCTCGCCCATTCTTTTTCTGAGGCCAGCTGCTGGGCCCTATCTCACTGCATCTTCCCCAGTCTCCTGCCTGGGCTGAGTGTCAGTGCCCACCCAGAGCCTCCAGGGCTGGGGAGGGAATGGGGATGTGGTAGCCATGAGGGAACCAGAACCGCCTCGCCAATACAGGGTGACAGGGGAGGTCTTGGATGTCTGGTCCCTGGAGAAATGGATGCGACAGGTGAAGAACTGGAGGCTAGGGCAACAGTCTCCTCCCTGGGGACTCAACAGAGGTCCAACAGGCAATGCACTTGATGCGTTCCCTGGAGCCTGATTTCAGTTGCACTTCTGGGTAACATTCCTTTGCCTTCTTGTTGTAGGACCTGTTGATTTCTCTTTAATCTGTCAGAAGGTGGAGGAAAAGATGGGCTGCCAACAGTCTCTGCAAGGATCAGACGTGTCCAAAGTCCGCACCATTTACCTCAATGAGCCCATTAGGAACAACTTCTGCAAAAACTCCATCAGGTGAGAAGTGTGTGTAGCTGGGAGGAGAGGAAGGAGGAGGATGTGGTCCTCACCTGCAAAATACGCTTGGTGTAGATACTTCAGGCTGTAACAGTTGTCTCAAACCCTGAGAAACTTTGAATTCTCAAGTTCACTACCAAGAATAGGCTGTGTCTTCATCTCACCCTCAAGGTTTCTGTTTCTGAATTGGCCTCTGCTCTCACTTGTTCCTCCTGTTCATAGCAGTACCATGCAGCCCACTGCCAATCGAGAGTGCCCTTTAGCAATACCTAGGAGGTAAAAGTGCTTTCCTTTCTTCCCCCCAAGGTTTTATTTAAATTCATGTTGGTTAACATATAGTGTAGTATTGGTTTCAGGAGTAGAATTTGGCGATTCATCACTTACATATAACACCCAGTGTTCATCCCAACAAGTGCCCTCCTTAATGCCCATCACCCATTTTGCCCATCCCCCCCACCCAACACCTCTCCAGCAACCCTCAGTTTGTTGTCTACAGTTAAGAGTCTCTTATGGTTTGCCTCCCTCTTGTTTTCATCTTATTTTCTTTTTCCTACACTTCCCCTATGTTCATCTGTTTCGTTTCTTAAATTCCACATGTGAGTGAAGTCATATGTCTTTCTCTGACTGACTTATTTCGCTTAGCATGATACATTCTAGCTCCATCCACATCTTGCAAATGGCAAGATTTCATTCTTTTTGATGGCTGAGTAACATTCCATTAAATACACATGCGCGCACATGCACGCGCGCGCGCGCACACACACACACACACACACACACACATCTTCTTTATCCATTCATCAGCTGATGGACATTTGGGCTCTTTCCACAGTTTGGCTGTTGTTGACAGCTGTAACCATTGTGGTGCATGTGCCTCTTTGAATCACTACTCTTTGTATCCTTTGGATAAATACCTGGTAGTACAATTGCTGGGTCATAGGGTAGTTCTCTTTTTAACTTTTTCAGGAACCTCCATACTGTTCTCCAGAGTGGCTGCACCAGTTTGCATTCCCAAGGTAAAGTGCTTTGCAGTGAAACCTCACAGAGCTGCTGAGTTCTCCACCATTATCCTACATTGGGGAATTTAGCATTAGGCTTTTTTTATTTTTTTGATTGAAGTATACTTAACATATGGTGTTATATTAGTTTTCAGGTGTATAATATAGTGATTCAGCAATTGTATACATTACTCAGTGCTCATCAGGGTAAGTGTGCTCTTAATCCCCTTTATTTCACCCATCCCCCCACTCATCTCCCTTCTGGCAACCACCAGTTATTTTTCTGTATTTAAGTTTCTGGTTTTTTGTTTGCCTCTTTTCTCTTTGTTGGTTTCTTATATTCACATACGACTGAAATAATATAGTATTTGTCTTTCTCTGGCTGACTTATTTCACTTAGCATTATACCCTCTAGGTCCTTCCATTTTGATATATACCATACCTTCTTTACCTGTTCATCTGTGGACGGACACTTGAGTTCCTTCTATATCTTGCCTATTGTAAATAATGCTGCAATAAACATAGGGGTGCATATAGATCTGTGAATTTGTGTTTTTGTTTTCTTTGGGTAGATATTCAGTAATGAATTACTAGATCATATGGTAAATATATTTTTAATTTTTCATGAAATCTCCATACTGTTTTCCATAGTGGCTGTACCAAACTGCATTCTCACCAACAGTGCATGAGGGTTCCTTTTCCTCCACATCCTTGTTACTGTGATTTTTCATTATAGTCATTCTGACAGGTGTAAAGTGATATTTTATTGTGGTTTTAATTCGCATTCCCGTGATAATTAGTGATGTTGAGCATCTTTTCATCTGTCTGTTGGCCATCTATATGTCTTCCTTGGAAAAATGCCTATTCAGGTCCTCTGTCCATTTTTAATCACACTAATTTGGGGGGGGGTTGAGGGGAATACATTTATATTTGAATAAGTTTATATACATAGGATGTTAACCCCTTACTGGATATGTCATTTGCAAATATCTTCTCCCACTCAGTAGGTTGCCTATTCATTTTGTTGATGGTTTCCTTCACTGTGCAAAAGCTTTTAATTTTGGTGTAGTCCCAATGGTTTAATTTTGCTTTTGTTTCCATTGCCAGAGAAGACATATCTAGAAAAATATTTCTACGTCCAATGCCAAATGGACATTTCTTTTTTTTTTTTTTTATTTATTTTTTTTTAATTATTATTTTTTTTATTTTATTTATTTATTTTTTATTTTTTATTTTTTTTTATTTTTTAATATATGAAATATACTGTCAAATTGGTTTCCATACAACACCCAGTGCTCATCCCAAAAGGTGCCCTCCTCAATACCCATCACCCACCCTGCCCTCCCTCCCACCCTGCCCTCCCTCCCACCCCCCATCAACCCTCAGTTTGTTCTCAGTTTTTAGCAGTCTCTTATGCTTTGGCTCTCTCCCACTCTAACCTCTTTTTTTTTTTCTTTCCTTCCTTCCCCTCCCCCATGGGTTTCTGTTATGTTTCTCAGGATCCACGTAGGAGTGAAACCATATGGTATCTGTCTTTCTCTGTATGGCTTATTTCACTTAGCATCACACTCTCCAGTTCCATCCATGTTGCTACAAAAGGCCATATTTCATTTTTTCTCATTGCCACGTAGTATTCCATTGTGTATATAAACCAAATGGACATTTCTTTTAGGAGTTTTATGGTTTCAAGTCTTACATTTAGGTATTTAATCCATTTTGATTTTATTTTTGTGTATGATGTAAGAAATTGGTCCAGTTTCATTCTTTTGCATGTAGCTTTCCAGTTTCCCAGTACCATTTATTGAAGGGATTGTCTTTTACCCTTTTTATATTCTTGCCTCCCGTGTCATAGATTAAGTGACCAAATAGGTGTGTGTTTACCTCTGGGCTGTCTATTCTGTTCTATTGGCCTGAGTGTCTGTTTTTGTGCCAGTACCATAATGTTTGGATTACTATAGCTTTAGTACCATAATGTTTGGATTACTATAGCTTTGTAGTACATCCTGAAATCTGGGAGGGTGATACGTCTGGTTTGGTTCTTCCTTCTCAAGATTGCCTTAGCTATTTGGGGTCTTTTGTGATTTCATACAAATTTGAGGACTGTTTGTTCTAGTTCTGTGAAAATGTTGGTGTTTTTATAGGAATTACACTAAATGCATAGATTGCTTTGTGTAGTATGGACATTTTAACAATATTGATTCTTCTAATCCATGATCATGAAATATCTTGCCATTTGTGTCATCTTCAATTTCTTTCATCAATATTTTACAGTTTTCAAAGTACAAGTCTTTCACCTCCTTGGTTAAGTTTACTTTTAGATATTTTATTATTTTTGGTGCAATTGTAAATGAGATTTTTTTTTCTTGATTTCTCTTCCTGCAGCTTTGTTATTAGTGTATAGAAACACAACAGATTTATGTATAGTAATTTTGTATCCTGCAACTTTACTAAATTATCATTACTCATAGTCATTTGGTGGAGTTTTAAGGGTTTTTCAAATATAGTGTCATCTGCAAATAGTGACAGTTTTACTTCTTCCTTACCAATTTGGATGCTTTTTATTTCTT
Organism: Panthera uncia; assembly: GCF_023721935.1. Lineage (NCBI taxonomy): Eukaryota > Metazoa > Chordata > Mammalia > Carnivora > Felidae > Panthera > Panthera uncia. Next base: position 5,780,494 of record NW_026057576.1, on the reverse strand, counting down.
TTTCTTGTCTGATTGCTGTGGCTAGGACTTCCAGTGATCTGTTGAATAAAACTAGTGAGAGTGGACATCCTTTTCTTGTTTCTGATCTTAGAAGAAAAGCTCTTAGTTTTTCACCATTGAGTATAATTTTAGCTGTGGGTTTTTCATATAAGGCCTTTAATATGTTGAGGTATGTTTCCTCTAAACCTGTTTTATTGAGAGTTTTTATCAAAAATGGATGTTATATTTTGTCAGTTGCTTTTTCTGCATCTATTGAGATAATATGGTTTTTATCCTTTCTCTTGTTGATGTGATGTATCACATTGATTGATTTGTACATATCGAACCACCCTTACATCCCTGGAATAAATTTTACTTGATTGTGGTAAATCGTTCTTCTAATGTATTGTTGGTTTTAGTTTGGTAATATTTTGTTGAGGATTTTTGAGTCTATTCATATCAGAGATATTGGCCTGTTGTTTTCTCTTTTTGGTAGTGTTTTTGTCTGGTTTTGGTGTTAGGGTAATGCTGGCTTTGTAGAATGAATTGGGAACTTTTCCTTCATCTTTTGTTTTTTGGAATAGTTTGAGAAGAATATGTATTAACTCTTTTTTAAAAGTTTGGCAGAATTCATCTGTAAAGCTATCTGGTCCTGGACCTCTGTTTGTTTGGAGTTTTTTGGTTACTAATTCAATTTCAATATTGGCAATCTGTGTGCTCAGATCTTCTATTTCTTCCTGATTCAGGTTTTGAAGATTGTATGTTTCTAGGAATTTCTTCTAGGTTGTCCAATTTTTGGCATATAATTTCTCATAATATTCTCTTATAATCCTTTGTATTTCTGTGGTGTTGGTTTTTCTCCTTTCTTTTTCCTTTTTTAATTTTTTAATGTTTATTCATGTTTTGAGAGAGAGAGGGACAGAGTGCAAATGGTGGAGGGGCAGAGAGAGAGGGGGACACAGAATCTGAAGCAGGCTCTTGGCTGTGAGCTGTTAGCACAGAGCCCGTTGTGGGTCTTGAACCCATGAACTGAGAGATCATGACCTGAGCCAAAGTTGGTCACTTAATGGACTGAGCCACCCAGGCACCCCTCTTCTCCTTCATTTCAGATTTTATTTGAGTCATTTTCTCTTTTTCTTGATGAGTCTGGTTATACTTTATCAACTTTATCTTTTTAAAGAACTAGCTCTTGATTTCATTTATCTTTATTGTTTTAGTCTCATTTTATTCATTTCCACTCTAATCTTTATGTTTCCTTCTTTCTGCTAGCTCTGGACTTAGTTTGTTCTTCCTTTTCAGCTCCTTTAGGTGTAAGGTTAGGTTGTTTGGAATTTTTTTCTTATTTCTTGAGGTGGGCCTGAATCACTATAAACGTCCTGCTTAGAACAGGCTTTGCTGTGTCCCAAAGATTTTGGAAAATTGTGTTTTCAATTCATTTGTCTCCATGTATTTTTTGAGTTTTTCATTAGCAGCAATAAATGGTGTTGATGATGGGGACCCTGACATGATGTGACGAGAAGTCCACTTTACCTCTGTGTTCCATCCCAACAAATCACCTCACTCTGAGCAGGAGGAAAATGCCAGACAAGCCAAACTGAGGTCATCCTCATTGATCCATTGGTTGTTTAGGGGCATACTGTTTAGCCTCTATGGGTTTGTGTTTTTTCCAGCTCTTTTTTTTTTTTTTTTTTTTTGTAATTGATTTCTAGTTTCATACCATTTTGGTCAGAAAAGATGCTTGAGATTATTTGAATGTTCCTAAATTTATTGAGACTTGTTTTGTGCCCTGATATGTCATCTAGTCTAGAGAATGTTCTACATGTACTTGAAAATAGTGTGTATTCTGTTGTTTTGGATGGAATGTTTTGTTTATATCTGTTAGGTCCATCTAGTCTGATCTGGTTCACAGACACTGTTTCCTTGTTGATTTTCTGTCTGGACAATCTATTAATTGATGTAAGTGGAGTATTAAAGTCCCCTTCTATTACTGTATTACTGTCAGTTTCTTCCTTTATTACTGCTAATGTTTGCTTTTTGTGTTTAGGTGCTCCTATGTTGGGTTCATAGATATTTACAATTGTTATATTCTCTTGGTGGATTAATCCCTTTATCATTATGTAGTGTCCTTATTTGTCTCTTGCAGTAGTCTTTGTTTTAAAGTCTATTTAGTCTGATTTAAGTATTGCCACCCCAGCTTTTTTTTTTTTTTTTTTTTGGCTTCCATTTGCATAGTATATGTTTTTCCATCCTTTCATTTTCCGTGTGTATGTGCCTCTAGGTCTAAAGTGCGTTTCTTGTAGGGAAGCTTATAAATGAGTCTTGCTTGTTTTTATTTATTCAGTTACCCTATGTATTTTGATTTGAGCATTTAGTACATTCACATTTAATTATTGAGATATTTATTGCCATGTTGTTGTTTCTGGTTGGTGTTGTAGTTGTTCTCTGTTCCTTTATTCTTTTCTTGCTCTCTTTCCTTGTGGTTTGATGGCTTTCCTTAGTGTTATACTTGGATTTCCTTCTCTTTATTGGTTATGTATCTGTTGTAGGTTTTTGATCTGTGGTCACCACCAGGATCAAATATATGACATCTTATGTATGTTGTAGTCTATGTTCATAGTTACTTAAGTTCAAACACATTCTAAAAGCACTAAATTTAGGGGTGCCTGGGTGGCTCAGTTGGTTAGGCATCTGACTTCAATTAAGGTCATGATCTCACAGCTTGTGGGTTTGAGCCCCACGTTGGGCTCTGTGCTGACAGCTCAGAGCCTGGATCCTGCTTTAGATTCTGTAGCTCTCTCTCTCTCTCGCTCTCGGCCCCTCCCCTGCTTGAGCTTTGTCTCTGTCTTTGTCTCCCTCTCAAAAATAAACAAACATTAAAATTAAAAACAAAATAAAAGCATTTTTTTGGTATTTTTATATTTGTACATTTTATATTTTTATATTTGTACATTTTTACACCCCCTCTATGTTTTATGTATATAATGTCATATTTGACATCATTATATTTTGTATCTCTTAACCAATTTTCTGTAGATAACTGATTTTACTGCCTTTGTCTTTTAGCTGTCATACTCATGTATAAGTGAGTTATTTACCACCTTTACTATATGTTTGCTTTTATCTGTGAAAATTTTTCCTCTTATAATTTTCTTCTTACATGACCTTTTCTTTCCATTTAAAGAATTTCCTTAAACATTTCTTGTAAGGTTGGTTTAGTGGTGATGAACTCCTTCAACTTTTGTTTGTCTGGGAAATTCCTTATCTCTTTTTCTATTCTGAATGGTAAACTTGTTGGATAGAATATTCTTAGTTGTAGGTTTTTGTTGTTTTTTTTTCTTTTGGCACTTTGAATCTATCATGCTACCCCCTTTGGCCTGTAGTTTCTGCTGAAAAATCACATGATAGATTTATGGGGTTTTCTTCTTATGTAACTCTCTGCTTGTCTCTTGCTTTTTAAAAAATTCTCTTTATCATTACTTTTTTGCCATTTTAATTATTATATGTCTTGGTATGGACGTCCCTGGGTTCATCTGGTTAGGGACTCTCTCTGCATTCTGTATCTGGGTGTCTGTTTCCTTCCCCAGATTAGAGAAGTTTTCAGCTATTATTTCTTCAAATAAGTTTTTTGCCCCCTTCTTTTTCTCTTCTTTTTCTGAAATCTCTATATTTGAATGTTATTGATGATGTCGCAGAGTTCCCTTAACCTATTTCCATTTTTTATTACTGGTTTTTCTTTTTGCTGTTCAGCTGGGTCGATTTCCATTACCCTATCTTCCTGATCACTAATCTGTTCTTCTGCATCCTGTAATCTGCTTGTGGTTTCCTCTACTGTATTTTTAATTTCTGTTACTGAATTCTTCAGCTTTCACTGGTTTTTCACATTTTCTGTCTCTTTTTTGAAGTTCTCACTGAGTTCATCCACTCTTCTCTCAAGTTCTCTGAGTATCTTTAGGACCATTACTTTGATTTTTTTTTTTTATCTAGCATATTATTTTTGTTTCATTTTGGTCTTTTCCTATGATTTTGTCTTGTTCTTTCATTTGTGACATATTCTTCTGTCTCCTGATTTTGTAACTCTGTGTCTATTTCTGTGTATTAGGCAGGTTGGCTACATCTCCTGGACTTGAATGTAGCAGTCTTTAATAGGAGTGGTGCCTATAGTGCAAATCTCCGTTGGTCCCCAGGACAACATCCTCCAGGGGTGTCTCCTGTGTGGGCTGTCTTGCACCCTCCACTTATAGCTGGGCCTCTGTTATTCTTAGTTCAGACAGCTGCAATGACCCATTTTTTCTTCTGTTGGTGCCCTGGACAGGGTTTGCTCCCTGCACTGTGGAGAGGCATGTCTGTGGCTACTGTGGGCTTGTTGGTGGGCAGGGCCAGCAGTCAGCCAACCTGTCTGCAGTTGGCCTTTCTGCCATAGCTGCACATGCACCCTAGGGCAGGGCTTGCTTTCTGCAGAGCCAGCCAAGACGCCTGGCTGCAGAAACTGTGGGCATGTTGTTATATGGGGTTATGTCTCCCTCTCTTCAGGGCAGGAGTCCCTTTGGAGCGGTGCTGGTCCCTGTGGGAGCTGCTCGCAGGGTCTGTTGGGCAGCAGCTGCTTTGCTGGGATGCCTGTTGAAGAATCAGGCGGGCCGGATGGGGAGGGTCCACAGGGAAATGCTGGGCTGGGGCACATGATGCTAGAAAGGTGGATGAAGAGTGTTGCTGGCTCCCACAAGCATCTGGCTCTCTAGCCTGGGGGAAGGAAAGAGAAATGGCTTCTGCCAGCACTCTTGTTCCTGGAAAAATCTCATGCAGATTCCTGCCCCTCCAGGCACATGTTTTAAGATTAGTCAGTAAATCTTCATGTATACCCCATGTGCTTTTCAAACTGCTGCTTCTGTATTGGGCCTTGGGCTGGATTGTTTAGTATGCCGGCCCTTTAAGGGCAGGGACTCAGCTTTCCCTCGCTCTCTGGCTCTCCCACAGTTAAGCCTGATGAATTTTAAAGTTTTTGGATTGAAGCCCCACTGGCCTTCAAGCCAGATTTTATGGGGACTCATCAGTGTGGGTCCCCAGGGCTGGGGGTGCCCTGTGTGGGGTCACATCCTTTTGCTTTTTGGAACTTGTGCTGTCTCTCCCATTTGCGGCTAGTTGTGCTGGGGATTTGGTTCCCAAATGCAGCTCTGCCTTTCCTGCCCTTTTTGGTGTGGCCTTTTCTATGTGATGGAGCTGTTATCTCTGTGTGTTTGTGGGACGAGGTGGATTCAGGTTTCTCCTATTCTGCCATCTTCCCCAAACTCCTGGTCTTTCCGGTTATTTTTAAAAGTTTATTTATTTATTTTGAGAGAGAGAGAGAAAGCAGGGCGGGGGGGGGAGAGAGAGAGAGAGAATGCAAGCAGAGGAGAGGCAGAGAGAGAGAGAGAGGGAGGGAAAGAGAGAATTTCAAGCAGGCTCCACACTGTCAGTGCAGAGCATTACGCCGTGCTTGATCTCAGGAACTGTGAGATCATGACCTGAGCTGAAATCAAGAGTCAGAGGCTTAACTGACTGAGCTACCCAGGCGCCCCTTTCTGATGTTTAAATGTAGTAGATTCATTAGAAAAAAAGAAACACACCCGTGATGGTTTTCTTTGTCCATGACATGGCCTAGGCATTTGGGGGTAGATGGATTTAAGATAACTTTTAATGATAAAGCTCCTGGGAGGGAGAGAAGGGAGAAACATTGCTGGCTCTTGTTATCCTTGAACTATAAGACAGATGCTGATTAGGAGTTCTGTTATAAGAATTACAGGCCATTAGAAAATGTGGAATACATCTTGCTTGTCTATTGTATTCGTAGTTCTTAGTTCCTCAGATGGAGAAAATTCTTTCTTTATCCTGACATTGTTTTCAGGTAACAATGAGTGTTCAAAAACGACAAAAAAATCTTCAGAAAAGAGTCAGTGTTTTATAATAATATTTTATCCACTTCTGGGTTTTCCTTTGGTGTTTTTAGAGTTCAGAGTGTGAACTGACAGTGGTAATTTTCTTTTTGCCTACAGCACAGCCAAGTACAGCATATGGTCATTCCTCCCTCGATATCTGTATCTGCAGTTTAGCAAAGCTGCTAATGCTTTCTTCCTGTTCATTACTATATTGCAGGTAATATTCCTGAACACATTACTGGATTATGCTTTTTTTAAAAAAGAAAAATGTAAAAAGCTCATTTAGCTGAAATAAAAATTGAACGTACAGAATAAATTGAAACACGGCAAGAAGAGAACTCTCTTCTTACAATATTTAAGTTACTCAGTAAGACTTCGAAATTCTCATTTGGGGGATGAAAAACGTGTTGATGCCCAGTAGATGAACTGGCCCACAGTTCTTCCTGATTTAGATCATTAATGAGATATTATTGGGCTAACTTTTATAATGTATGCCACCTCCATGAGAGGATAATTTCATTATATTAAAAGAAAGAGTTTAAAGAAAGTCCAAATGCTAGTTTGAAATGGCTAATTTTCTTTTCTTTTTTTAATATTTCAGTAAGAACACTTAATGTGAGATCTACCCCCTTAACAATTTTAAGTGTATGATATACCAGTGTTAACCATAGACATCTGTTGTACAGCAGATTTCTAGGACTTCTTAATCTTGCATAACTTAGACTTTATGCTCATTGAATAACAACTCCTTATCTCTCCCTCTCTCTAGACCCTGACACCACCATTTTACTCTGACTCCATGAATCTGACTACATTAGATATCTCACATAAGTGGATTCATGCAGTATTTGTCTTTCTATAGCTTACTTCATTATAATGCCTTCAAGATTCATCCACGTTGTTACATGTGGCAGAACTTCGTTCTTTTCATAATTTTTTTTAACGTTTATTTATTATTGAGAGACAGAAAGACACAGAGCGTGAGCAGGGGAGGGGCAGAGAAAGAGGGAGACACAGAATTCAAAGCAGGCTCCAGGCTCCGAACTGTTAGCAGAGCCCAATGCGGGGCTTGAACTCACAAACCGCGAGATCATGACCTGAGCCGAAGTTGGCTGCTTAACCAACTGAGCCACCCAGGTGTCCCAGAATTTCCTTCTTTTTAAAATATGAATAATATTCCATTGTATAGATGCCACATTTTCTTTATCCACTCATCCATCGACAGACATTGAGGTTGTTCCCATATCTTGGCTATTGTGAATAATTCTGCGCTGAATGTGGGAGTGCTGCTATCTCTCCAAGATCCTGGTTTCAACTTTTGGATAAATACCCAGAAGTGGGATGGCTGAAGCATATGGTAGTTCTATTTTAATTTCTTTGAAAAAGTTCCATATTATTTTCTGTAACAGCAGCACCATTTTATATTCCCAACAGAAGCATACAAGGATTCCAATTTTTTCACATCCTCACAAACACTTGTTATTTTCTGTGTTTAATAGCCATCCTAACATGTGTGAGGTGATACCTCATTGTGGTTGTGAATTTCATTTGCCTGGTGACTAGTGACATTGAGCACCTTTTCATGTACCTCTTGGCCATTTGTAGGTTGCCTTTGGAGAAATGTCTATTCAAGTCTTTTGCCCACTGTGATTGGATTATTATTATTTTTTTTCCTGTTGATTTGGAGTTCCTTCTATATCCTTACCAGATGGAGGGTTTTCAAATATTTTCTCCTATTTTGTAGGCTGCCTTTGCGTTTTTTTGATGGTTCCCCTTGTTGCGCAGAAGAATTTTAGTTTGATGTAGTCCCACTTGTCTGTTTCTGCTTTTTTGTTGCCTGTGCTTTTGGCGTCATATCCAAGAAATCTTTGCCAAGACCAACGTCTGGAAGCTTTCCCTCTGTGTTTTCTTTTAGGAATGACATCTTTTCAAAACACTTAAATTCAAGGCCTTCCATAATCTGGTTTATTCCTGTTTCTTCAACCTTGTTTTTGTCATGAACCCTACAACCCAACACAGTCTAAGAGGCAAGTCTCCTCACAATTCTTCAGTTTTCTTCCTCTCTTTAGACCTTGGTTCATTCTATTCTCTAACCCAGAAGGCACTCATCTGGCTACACCCTACCCATTCTCTTAAAGGCATAACTCAAAACCATCCTCCTCCAAACTCCACTAAATGCCATGTCCCATGCTAATTTCTCCCTTCCTTATCTTCTGTAGCAGTAATCTGTGCTATACATTATAATTGGTTTTATTTCTCCTGGCAAACTGCAAATTCCTTGAGAATAGAAACAGTGCCTTCAAGGGGCACCTGGGTGGCTAGTAGGTTAGCTGTCCCACTTCAGCTCAGATCATGATCTCACAGTTGGTAAGTTTGAGCCCTGCATTTGGCTCTGTGCTGACAGCTCAGAGCCTGGAGCCTGCTTCAGATTCTGTGTCTTCCTCTCTCTCTGCCCCTCTCCCACTCACGCCTTGTCTCTGTCTCTCAAAAATGAATAAAAACGTTGAAAGAAAGAAAAAAAGAAAAGAAAAGAAACAGTGCCTTCAAAACGGCCAAGCTTTGAGATAAGAATTTAATGAATCTGTTGAATTGACCTTAAACAGAAGATTGGCATTAGCACAAATTTATAGAGATCACATAGTGTGTACCAAAACCTGGGCATGAAATTAATAATTCAAGGGTGAATTGTCAGACGTAGTTCTCCCTTTGGAGAGCAGGTAGTCTTAACATACAAGTGCTGTAAGAAATATTTATAAAGTGCTAGGGGAACACAGCCTACTCTGGGCTTGAGGGCGAGTGGTTCAGGAAAAGGTACTGAAAAAGAAGACATTTGAGCCAAAGACTAGAGAATGAGGAGCTTAACAGTAAGTAGAGGTCAGTGGAAGAAGAGAAGACCTTTGGGGCACAGAAGACCGTGTGAGCAAAGGCACAGCAACTGGAAACACTGGTCGCCTTTTGTGAGAACCAGGGACCCAGTGGGGGAGGGAAAGAGGTAGACTTTTCTCCAAGAAGGTCTTATATGTTTTGCATTGTGAACATTTAAAGTGTTAAAATTTTCTCTAGCATGTGAAATGTTCTGGAAATGGTAAAAATTTTGTCTGGAGTGTAGAGAAGAAGCTCAAGATGTTGGCCGAGGCCAGGTAATGAGAAGCTTTGTGAGCTACATTCAGAAGCTTGGACTGTAGTGAGAAGGCAGTGACAGTCAGGAACTACAGTGAAGTGACCAGCTCCGGTGAGGCTTTAACTGAGGAAAAGAGAGAGGGGGGCCTGGGAGCAACATGACGGGCTTGGGGTGCACTGCAGAGAGATGGAGAAGTCAGGCAGAGGCAAGTTCTTTGGATGGCAGGTTTCATTGATAGCCTCAGCGATCCTAGAACCTCTCCCTTTCTTCCTCTGTGTCTGACTGCTTTTAAAGTAACCACAAGAATTATTGAGCGCTTCAGAATAGATACTCTTTGGCTGCACAAAGAAATAACAAGCAGGAAATAAGGCAGCATAGAGAGTATCCACTCTCTAGACCCAAGTCTAGAAATACAGGCCTGAGAGCTGTTCTAAATCTGTTAAAGGATCTCCTTTACAACCTCATCTACCCTTGCGTCCATCAGAAAACTGCCAGTCTGCTTGTCACTTTATTTCTCCTATCTTTAAACAGTGGGGCATAGCCCCAGAGCCCTCTCCACAGGTAATTTGTACCCAAGCAACGTTATTCTCCCAGGCCTCCAAAAAATTTCTCTTCCACCTCAAAAAGAAGCAAGATTCAGTTAAGATAACTGACCTTCTGGCTTTAACTGTTTGGAAAGGATGCTATCTTAGACAATTAAGTTTTGAAAGCTTCAAATACAGTCAGCTTCAGAATACAGTCCAAGCCTCTGAATTCAAAACGTAATAACAGTATTCTCTTGGGAAGGTGACATATGACTGAAGCGTTAAGTAGGCGCACTGGTGGCTTTCCCATAATGTAATGTTTCACACCGTGCTCGAGGGATGGTTTCGATGTGCCAAGAGTCTCTTTTTATTTAACACCGTGTGTTGTTTTCATGTCCTGGGTATGCTACGAGTAGCCTGGCTTTTAGTGTTAAGCAAAATACAAGAAAAATTTATCATAGAATTCATAGTGTAACTCTGTTTTCGCAGCAAATTCCAGATGTGTCTCCAATGGGAAAATATACAACTCTCTTGCCTTTGATGATTATACTTACCATTTCAGGCATCAAAGAGATTGTAGAAGATTATGTAAGTTTACTGTTAGTGAAATGTTCTCAAAACTATTGCCTTGAGTACATGAGGTGTATTTCTTGCTCTTTTTCCTAGCTGCGTGTTTTGCAACTGGTATAATTCTTTAAACCTGTAGTTGTTGTGAAATGTGAATTAAACTCTAAGGTTTCAAATTTTAAAGTGTGTGTGTGTGTGTGTGTGTGTGTGTGTGTGTGTGTGTGTGTTTGAGAAACCAGCAGGACTTAATAGTGGTCATAAGAACTATAGTATCTTTGGGGATATAATGCAACCAGAGGTGAAGATCCTAAGAGGTCAGGAATTGTGCAGTGACTTCGTTTCTCCTTTAACCTTGTCAGAGCTATAATTTCACGAGAGCCTGCAGGTTTTAGCTGTGAAGGAAAAGAAGAGAGACATTTAAGATTGCTTTCTGTTTGCTCTGACCCTACCTCATAAAGACAGCTGGGCCACTCCAGTAGAGGCCCCTTCCTCCTCACTCACAATCCTCATGCTCATTTTCCAAAATTGCTAACTATTTGTTATTCATATCCTTGTGCCGAATTCCTTCATATCTTATTAAGATAGGACATCAGGTTGGGGCGCCTGGATGGCGCAGTGGGTTAAGCGTCCGACTTCAGCCAGGTCACGATCTCGCGGTCCGTGAGTTCGAGCCCCGCGTCGGGCTCTGGGCTGATGGCTCAGAGCCTGGAGCCTGCTTCCGATTCTGTGTCTCCCTCTCTCTCTGCCCCTCCCCCGTTCATGCTCTGTCTCTCTCTGTCCCAAAAATAAATAAAAAACGTTGAAAAAAACATTTAAAAAAAAAAAAAGATAGGACATCAGGAAAATCTGTTTGGTTGCTGGTCTTTTGATTAGTTTATAATAGGAAAGAATTTCTCAAACTTGATTTAAAGCCTTGGGCTAAATTGGAGCGAAATCCACGATTGCTACTTATGTGTTTAACTATAAATATAGTCATTGAAAGCAACCTATAATGTGCTAGCATTTTCAGTAGCATTCATTATGTAGGAGGCCCTGTAAAATGTGCGTGCACGTGCGTGCGTGTGCGTGCATGTGTGTGTGTGTTTGCATGTGTTCACTTAAATGGAGCCACGGACAGGTTAGTGACCTGCGAAGCCTGCATTAGTAAGAGGCAGAGCTGGGATGTTAACCAAGGCAAGCCGTCTCCCGAGGCCACACTTAGCCCCTCCCTTAGATGACCTCTCATTTAGGAGAGTCAGATAAGGGCAAAACAAAGAAGAGACTGACAGGTTTGCTGCCTCTGTTCTTTCTTAAACCTACTGTGACTTGTATTATAATGTGAATTATTCACTCTGAACTTCTGATGTAATGGATTTTTTTCTATAACAGAAACGACATATGGCAGACAGATTAGTCAACACAAAGAACACAATAGGTAAGATATTAGACTAAGCTTTTATCTCTTCTCACTGTAAGAAAATACCCAAATTGACCAAATAGATACACATACTGTGTTTCATAACGTTCTATTATTTAAAGGAATAGAGACACAAAAAACCAACAACCAGAAGGAAACTGTTGCCATATGTAAGAATCATCAATTATGTTAATTAGGATAAAAGAAAAGAAAAGAGATGGGAAGTTGGAATATTTGGGATATGAGCAATTCTTACGTCAATAGAAAAGATCTGGAGGGGCACCTGGGTGGCTCAGTCGGTTAAATGTCTGACTTCCACTCAGGTCATGATCTCACGGTTCAGGAGTTTGAGCCCCGAGTTGGGCTGTGTGCTGACAGCTCAGAGCCTGGAACCTGCTTCAGAGTCTGTGTCTCCCTCTCTCTCTCCCTCTCAAAAATAAACATTAGAAGAAAAAAAAAAAAAGATCTGGGTGTTACATAGTCTCTCCCAGTCCTAGTTTTGATATGTGCTATCTTGATAATTGATTAGAAATATAGGTTATTTTTTGGGCTATCAGCCAGTATTTTAGCATGTAGCAGTGAACTTTTCAGGAGTGGAAGTAACTTAACGTAGCTTCTACCTGTCATCTGTCTATACTTATGTTACATTATATTATACATATTGCTCTATTTTGGTGCAGTGTGTGTGAACAAGGTTTACATATTTTTCCACTTTATGTCAAGGTTAAATTAATAAAGACAGTACCCTGTAAAGAAACACATTTAGATTTTTGGAAAAGTATCTTTTATTATTTTGGACTTTACCTAATATAATTGTTACAGTTAATATATAGCTATATGTTTTTCAGTGTTCAGAGAGAATGAATGGAAAGTGATTATGTGGAAAGAGGTAAGAACGTATTTGAACTTTTAACTTAGTAAGAAGCGCCTACCATATATATTTATTTATTATTATTATTTTTTATGTTTTATTTATTTTTGAAGGAGAGAGAGACAGAGCATGAGTGAGGGAGGGGCAGAGAGAGAGGGAGACACAGAATCCGAAGCAGGCTCCAGGCTCTGAGCTGTCAGCACAGAACCTGACGCGGGGCTCGAACTCACGGACCGTGAGATCATGACCTGAGCCGAAGTCGGACGCTTAACTGACTGAGCCACACAGGCGTTCCTGGCGCCTACCATATTTAAAGTTACAGATTTTTATCTATGAAACATGATGAAGGAAGTAGAGGATCAAAGAGAATTAAGTATATTTTGCTCAAGGTCACACAGCCCACAAGTGGTGAAACTAGGATTTGAATTGAAGTCTAAGTGGGTGTTGTGCTCGCTTCGGCAGCACATATACTGAAGTCTAAGTGGGTGCAATCTACATGCTTCCTAATGTGCCTCTGGGTTACTTCTGTGTCATTTCCTGGAATATCTAAAGATGATGCTTCACAGACTGTTGCTCAGGGTAGAAGGCAGCCTTTATGTGGAGACTACCTCAGGGGATGTTTTCGTGAATATATTTTCCTTTGGATATAAATAAAAGGCATACTGGGGCTAGATACCGACTCTGTCCTCATCAATAATTAATTGCTGAGGCACCTGGGTGGCTCAGTTGGTTAAGCATCCGACTCTTGATTTCGCTCAGGTCATGATCTCATGGTTCGTGAGATCCAACCCCAGGTCAGGCTCTGTGCTGACAGTGAGGTGCCTGCTTGAGATTCTGTCTTTCCCTCTCTCTCTCTCTGCCCCTCCTTGGCTTGCACCTGTGCGTGCTGTCTCTCTCTGTCTCCCAAAATAAATAAACTTAAAAATAATAGGAATTAATTGCTGACCAGTGTAAAATTCCTTTGAAGGCTAATTATAAGAATGTTTTGATTTCTAGGTATCAGTATTTCTTTCCCTAAGAGAGAGAAAACAGTCATGATTGCGTTTCGCTCCTCTCATTGAGACGAAGAGAACAAAGCCGCTGACAGATCCACTCCATTCCTGATGGCAGAATGTCAGGGGAGAATGACAAGAGGAGAGGAGTGAGGCTCCAGCGGGTGGGCGGGGTGCTTCTCTCAGAGCAGAGGTGACTGCATGATTGACTTTTAATTTACCCCCAGTGCCTTCCACTGGAAAAGCAGGTCAAATAGCTAGAGCCAAGGCCCAGGAATTGTTCTCTGTCTGACTCCGTTTATACCTGTACAATCCAATGGAGCACTCTAAATGTCAGGGGCTTACAAGGAAAAGGGAGTTGGTTTGGAGGTACTGTGGGCAAAACAGAAAGAGAGCTTGTAAGACATGACCACCCTTAGGGGAATGACTGCCTGCTGTCAGTTCCATGAATGCGTAATTTTCGGGGTCACTGTTGTTTGGGGGGGGGGGGGGGAATCTAATTACAAAGTTTCAACTTGTCTCAGTCTAGCCATTGTTAGATCTTATTGTAAATTAGTCGTTTATGTAAGTTACAAATTTATTGTTCACTGCATTGTGAATTTTTATGTAATATGTAAGCTGTGAATGTTTATTTGTCAATCTGTTTTTCTCCCCTGCTGTTGCACGTGTTCTCTGCCTTTGTAGACACATGCAACTTTTAACGTTCTCTCTTCACTTTGATATGGAAGTATTTAATTAACCTTTGCCCAATTAGTGAAGGTAGACATGATCTGTGTGATCATGCCATAAAAAGGAAAATAGAGTCTCCTTTTCTCTTCCTCTTCAGAAGACATTACTATTATTTTTTCCAACATAGTTCTAGAAATTGGTTTATGAGAGAATTTTGCCCTCTGCCCCTCTGCTTTTCTAGCTGCCCAGGAAGGGCCTGCCACTTTTAAGACTAATGTCCTCAATACTTAGCACCGTGGAAATAAATGCTCAAGGGGTTTGTCAAACAAAAAGTACACAAGAAGAAAGCATCAAGAACTCATATTGTTTTCCCCTCTGTCTTGTTCCTAGTATTTACATCTCTCTCTTACTTACAGGTTGGAATTCATTTATACATTCAGCCAACAAATATTTATTTATTTGTTCATTCATTCCTTCACTCATTCATTCCCTGTTCCACATAAAGTTCACAGACCAGCAGAGAAAAACACATCATTAGGCAAGCAGTTACAGCGTGATGGTGTATGAACAGCGTATCATGGGAAGAATACTAGTACCAGTAGGCCTGTTTGGATTTCTCAGCCTTGGAAGAGCTTACATTTTGGGCCAGAAAATTATTTGCTGTAGGGGCTGTCCTGTGCATTGTCGAATGTTTCGCAGTATCCCCGGCCTCCGGGCACTTGATGCCAATAGCACGACCCCCTAAAACCCCAACATCGTGACAACCAAAAATGTCTCCAGACATCGCCAAAGTTCCCTGGTGGAGGGGGAGGGCAAAAGAGACTCTGGTTAAGAGCAACTACTTGAGAGGAATGAATCCCTGAAAAAATAAAATTGTTCTAATGTAGCCGAAGTTTCTTAGCATGGCTTCAGGATTTTCGTATCAGAATTTTTCTTAAGAATATTTGACATGTTTTGCCTCTATCTGTGCTTTTAGAATTTATGCTTCGGTTGTTTCTTTCCCGGTTTAAAAGGTCAAGGTGGGTGACATTGTGAAGGCCTCAAATGGACAATTCCTTCCTGCAGACATGGTTCTGATTTCTTCCAGGTTAGTCACGTTGGTGTGCATTTAAGGAACTTTTATTCTGAATGAGAAATTTTAAGGAAAACAAAGGCCTACCCTACTCACCCCTTTCTCCATCCATCTCTTTATAGTGTAGACTAGCACCTGCAAAGTTTTACTGTGAAAGGACTCAGAGTAAATATTCTCAGCTTTGGGGGCCATGCAGTCTCTGTTGTGGCATCAGAAATAGCCATAGGCAACATGTAAACAAATAGGTGCGGCCATGTTCCAAAAAAACTTTATTTATAAAAAGAGGCAGGGCTTGCATTAGGCCTGTGGGCCATAGTTTGCTGACTGCTATTCTATACTTTTATTATCTTTTTCTTTAATTTCCCTGGGCATATTTTCTTCTTTCCTAATTGTTAGATTAATTCCATCCCTTCTATAATTCTACAGACGTTCAGCAAAAATTCGAAAAATTTATACCTGTCTTATTTTAATCTTACGGCAATTCTGAGATGTTCCCATTCTATAAACAAAGTGACTCGCACAGAGAGTAAGTGACTTTTTTGGTACCATTAAGTGGGTTCATGTGAGACCCAAATTTAAAAACACAGTCTCTGGTCTCTTTGTAGAACTTCATTGCTTTATTCACTGGCTGTTTTAGAGGAAACTTACACAGAGACTCCCTGCAATGGGCATTTCCTTCCCATCAGGTGGCGTCTGACCACCTTCCTCATGCTTCTGTGTTGTCCCTCCTGGGTTTCCTCCTTCTTGTTCTCTGTAAGGAGAACATAGTCTAGGGCATCTGTGGGTAAGAGTGGCTATAGTCATGAACACAGCTGCACTTGACATGTTGGGTAAACTGGTTCCCTAGATAAGTCATAATCATCTCAAGGTAAAAAAAAAAAAAAAAAGTTCCTAGCCATCTAGACACACGTCACTGCAGCATAGAGAGATTTCTTGGGAAGAGAAGCAGATTTGTTCTAGAGCTATTGTCCAAGCTTCTTGAAAAGCAGTAATTCCAACATTAGCTCTTTTTCCTACCAGATGCACTTTGTTCTTTTGTCATGGTTGCGTTAACCCACTGGACAGAGGAACTTACTGTTGCTGATGTGTTTCTCTTTTGGGTTTGGTTAGGGTTATGGGGTTGACATAGGAGCCAGAGATGTACCATAAAGTGTTTTGTTTTTATAACCTCTACATTATTTGTTTGTGTGACTTTCTTTACCTCTTCCTTTCTCTCAAAAAAGTACTACTTATATAGAAAACAGTATTTTTTTTGGAGTAGGAACTTATATAGAAAACAGTATTTTTTTTGGAGTAGGAGAGAAGTAAAGGGGGGGGGGACAAAAATAATTATTCTTGGACTTTTTTCTGGCATTTTTATAGATTATATTTTCTAAGTTTTCACCCTACCCCTGCTAAACAATTCAGATACACACATATGTGCATGCACATGCATGCACCTGCGCATTCGTGCGCGCACACACACACACACACACACACACACACCCCAGTGCTTATTTGATTGGGCATAAAAGTAAGAAAACCAGATTGAAGCCAAGAATGAACTGAGAATCTTGGAAGAATCTTCCTAAGAATCTTGGAAGGTAATCGTGTGCCAATATAGGCTTTTCCCCCAAGGGTTTCTGCCAAACCACGAAGACCACAAGCTTCCATTTTGTTAAGCTTAGTGAGTACAAGAGACAGGGATAAAGCCCAGGGGACACCCCTACGTGGAGAACTGGGTAGGGGATTCTTGCATAAAGTTGAGAATTACAATCTTAGTTTAGGTAGAATGAAAAGTAAAACCTGCCATGCTGTAGGGGGCAATAGAGAAATGTGCTTGCCTTGACTTTGGCACAGAGGGGAGGGGAGACATCCCCTGTGAGAATTCAAGCTGACTCATGCACATATGATCTCTGAATTCACCTGGCCTGTGGGGTGAAAAGATTTTAAGAAGAGAATTTAATGTCATCATGGAAAATAAAGAAAAAAACCTCTAATTAATTAGAAGGAGATAAAACAGAGAAAAGAAAAGGCAACAGTCCAAAAGATAATGGCTGACAGGTTTTCAGAATTGTTGGAAGTCCATCCCTTGGATTCACTGGGTTTCCTGGATCTGAAGCTAGAAGTAAATAATAGGAAACATCAGAGTCATTGTGAGTGTGATAATCAGAATTGTGTTTGTATTGTTCAGAATGAGGATGAAAATACCAATTGGCTAGAAACCTTAAATTCTGGATTATTTGTGTAAAAATTTACTTTAATATCTAAAAGATTAGACATAGAGGATATAACTTCCAGCCATATCAAGGGGAAAGATTATTTGAGCAGAAGGAAAAAGCCCTCAAAGGTAACTAAAAGAATAGAAAAAAGAGGCAAAAAGAGGGAGAAACAGAATGCACATAATCAGGTAGTAGAATAAAGAAAAATATATCATCAATTATAATTAAAGCAAATGGATTTAAGAAGTTAAAAAGAGAAGGTTATAAAATTGTCCAGCTATATGTTTATAAGAAATTCACAAAACACAAGTGCTCACAAAGATTAAAATCAAAGGATAAAAAAATACACACAGAAAATAGTAAAGAAGTCCAGAAGAGACGGTATCACTATTAGATGAAATAGGTTTTAAGGCAAAACGTGTTGAGGTAAAGCCTCAAAAGAAAAGAGCCATTGCACAATAAAAGTTTTAATTTATGGAGAAAAGAGGAAACTTATACACCTACAAGAAATTTACAAACCCCACATCATACTGTGATGTTTTAATATTTGCTTTCAGGAACTGATCAAATGGAGAAGAAAGTCCATATGGAGGTAGAATACTTGAAAAGCACAATAACAACCTTGAAATAATGGCATGTATAGAACAGAACTTTTTGGTGTATTATACCAAAAAGTGATGTATACATAATCTTCAAGCACAGTTAGGAATATATGTCAATATATTCTGTCATAAGACAGAATCAACAGATTTTAAGAGACTGGTATCCCACAGGCCACCTGCTCTGACCACAATGCTATTAAGTTAGAATTCAATAATAAGATAACTAGGAACCTTATGTGTTAGAAATAAAATGTACCTGTAAATCATGGGTCAAGGAGGCAATCATAATGGAAATTGGAAAATACTTAGATTTTAGTACTTATGAGAATGCATCAAATCTCCTGTGTTGTAACTAAATTTATAGACATTTTCATTACAAAAGAAATAAATGCAAAAAAAAAAGAGCTAAGAATCCAGTCTAAGAAAATAGCTATAGTACAAAAGAATAAACTCAAAGAAATCAAACATAAGCATAAGGAAATAATAGAGATAAGAGTAGAAATTAATGGGGTGCCTGGGTGGCTCAGTTGATTGAGTGTCCAACTCTTGATTTTGACTCAGGTCATGATCCCAGGATCATGGGATCGAGCCCTGCATTGGGCTCCTCAGTGAACATAGAGCCTGCTTAAGATTATCTTTCTCTCTCCCTCTCTGTCCCTCCCCACCTCTCTCAAATTAAAAAAAAAAAAAAAAAAGAGTAGAAATTAATGAAAGAAAAACAGTGGAGAAGATCAAAATGGGCAAATCTTGCTTCTTAGAAAAAGACTAATAAATGAAAGTTTGGTAAGATTAATCAAGGAAGAAAAGGAAAGGCACAAATATGTGTATTTGTTTAAAAATTGAAAATTTGATATAATTATAAATGCACCAGAGATTAAAGAGAGGATCTTATGAAATTTTTATGATCTTGTTTTAGCATTTAAGTGAAATGCATAAACCCATAGGAAAATATAATATACCAAAACTTATTCTAGAAGAGATATAGAGCCTGAATGGTCCTATAATCATTAAGGATATTATATAAGTAGTGAAAAACCAAAACAAAATGAAACCAAAAAAACACATAAACTTCCCACAAAGAGACTATCAAGACCAGACACTGTAACTGTCAAATTCTATCAAACATTCAGTGTAGAGAAAATACCAATTTTCTAATAAACTCCTCAAAGAAATACCAAGAATATCCTCTAATTTTCTGAAACTGGTATAAACTTGACACATAAAAATTACCAAATACAGAATGAGAAAGGAAACTGACAAGTCCATTTTGCTGTTAATTTTAATATAAAATCTTGAAACCTGACAGTATAAAAGATGGTAATATGTAATGATCAAATGGGGTTTATCACAGGAATGTATATATATTTTTTAATAAGGAGTCTGACTCCATTTTTGGATCTTTGCTGACAGCTTTTAAGCCTCCTTTCCTCTTCCCCCTCTGCCCCATGTCTAGACTGGCTGACAGAAAAGCCTGTGTGCTCCCTCCTTTGGCACCGGCAGGAGTTTCAAATCATGTAAGCCTCTGCTTGAGTGAGGGCTTCCTCCCTAACCACCAAAAAAGCCCCACCCCTAAGCCTGTCTCCTTTACCTGCTCTCTTAAGGCATTTCTGGATCAGCTTCAAAGGTCTGCCCTCTTCTCCCCAGAAAACCTTATCATGTATATAATCTTCCCACCCTTTTGGTGTGTTTGTGGCATCATCAGTTTTGACACTCAAGCCAAATTTTGGGTGGGTGGCTGGCTGATCCTGCTTCTAAAGGGTAACCACAACAGTTTTTTTTTTTTCTTATTAGGAAATCAGTTGACTTTTAAATAAGGAGGAAAAAGTTACAAGCAAAAAATTTATACATATATATATATATACACATATATACATATATAAGTATATATATCTATCTTTTATATTTACTTATATAGTATATATATGTCATATATATATACTGTGTATATATATATTATATATATATATTTAATATATATATATGCCATATGTGTCTTTTATGTTTACCTACGTGGTACTTTTAATGGTACTCTTTTTTTCTCCATGTGGATTGAGATACTGCCTTTTGACCTTTCATTTTAGTCTGAAGAAACCCCTTCAGTATTTATTATAGGGTAAGCCTGCTGTCAACAATGTCTTTGTTTTTATTTATCTGGGAATGTATTAGTTCTTCATTTTTTGAAAGGTGGTTTCGTTGGATATGGCATTCTTGGTTGATAATTTTTTTTCCAGTGCTTTGAATATGTCATCCTAGTACCTTCTATCCTCCAAGGTTTCTGCTGAGAAAGATTTGATAGTCTTTTTTATCATCTCTTCAAAGTGGTGAGTAGCTTTTCTCTTGTTGCTCTCAAGATTTTCTCTTTGGCTTTAATTTTCAAGTTTGATTAGGATTTGTCTAGGTGTGGTTTCTTTGAGAATATTTTACTTGGAGGCTTATTTTGTTGAGCTTCTTGGATGTGTAGATTAATGCTTTTCATCAAATTTAGGAAGTTTGGGGTATCATTTCTTTAAATATTTTTTCTGCCCCTTTCTGAATTCTTTTGGGACTCCCATTATATGTATGTTGCTATGTTTGTTTGTGTCCCACAGGTCTCTGAGGCTCTGTTTTTTTTTTTTTCTTTATTCTTTTAAATTTTTATTACTTAGCCTGAGTTATCTCAGTTGACCTATCTTCCAGTTTGAGTCTGCTCAAATCTGAGCAGTGGATTTTTCGTTTCAGTTATCATACTTTTCAACCCCAGAATTTCTATTTGCTTTCTTTTTTCTAATTTCTATTCTTTATTGATATTCCCTATTTGAGGGGACACGTTCTAATATGTTATTTCTTTTGACATAGTTTACTTCAGCTATTTGAACATATTTAGTATAGCTGATTTACACCTGTCTGGTAAGTTCAATGTCTGGATTTGTTCAGGAAGACTTCCTATTGATTTTTAATCTGTATATGGTTCATACTTATTTGCTGCTCATGGTTTTCATGTTTCATGTTTTTTTGTTGAAAATTGAACATTTTAAGTAATATAATGTGGCATCTCTGGCCATCAAATTCTCTCTCCTCCCCAGGATTTCTTTTTGTTGCTTTTCATTAGAAGTGTTTCTTTTAGGGGGCACCTGGGCGTGAGTTTGAGCCTCACGTCGGGCTCTGTGCTGACAGCTCAGAGCCTGGAGGCTGCTTTGGATTCTGTGTCTCCCTCTCTCTCTGCCCCTCCCCTGCTCATGCTCTCTCTCTCTCTCTCTCAAAAATAAATAAAAATTTAAAAAGAAAGTTTTTCTTTTAGGCTTTTTGGTTAGTCTGTTGTTTTCCCTAACTTATACATCACCTCAGATAGCTGCAACATTAAAATACTTTCCTGTAAATGTTCTCAACGAATGTTTCTCCTACACCCACCACTGTCTACCTAGATTTGAGCACTGGGTAAGCTCTGGGTTAAGTCAGATAAAAACAAGCCCTTCAGGTGGGACCTTCCAGAGACCATCAGACAGGTGAAATAATAACTTTTTGGGAATAAGGCTTTGAAAGAGGTCATTCTCTTTTATGCTCCCTCAGTACTAGATATGTGGACTGTTATTTTTTGAAGCTGCTACTTAGCCCAAAGCAGGAGGAAGTTAAAATATTACAAAGCTCTCTTTAAAAACAACAACAAGATTTGGATTTTTTTTTTTCTTGAATAAAATCTCCCTGGATTGATTTAAATCTTTAGTTAATTTTCAGAGTTGTGAAAAACTTGATTCTGGTAATTTTTGTCAGTTATCTCATTGTTCCATAGAGGAGAAAGTTTTTGGAAGTTCTTACTTTGTTATATCACTGACATCCTTAATGAAGATCTGTTTTTATTTTGGGGTATATGGTCTTGGCTGGTAAAATTGATAGATTGTTTTATTTTAAACTTGATACTGCTGTGAATGAGATAAGTCAAAAGAGATAAGACTGAAATCAAGACTTTAATGACAATTTTTGTTATTCTTTGTGGCACTCCCCGCCTCCCCAAATAATTAATTTTCATGAGTGAGTTGCATTTGACATGGAGTAAAATCTGGCAAGACAAGTGTTTGTTAATTCGGTGTTAATTTCTTCACTGGTGAGGTTAGATAGAAATGGAGAAGCCCAAATGTAGTGTTTGAGGATTTCAGCTCTGTCCAGAGTTATCCTAAAGATTTACCCTCATTATAAAGGCCATAGAGCCTGAGCTCTTGGGAACTACCACGGACACATTTTAGAAAAGAACAGAATTTTAAGTTTGACCTAGTTGTGATGCTGGTCTGTCCTGGCCTATATAACATATCCTGTTCACCGTCAGCCATTACTCTTTTTGAGATTAAAGAGTAATCACACAGCTTTTGAAGGGTAGAAAGTTCTCTACTATAGGGTGAATTTTAGGCTGGTGGTATCAGACTGTTAATATCTCCCGGAAAAGTAACTGTGGTCTTTTCGGTTTTGAAGAAACAGAGCTGTTGATGTAGGTCCCATTTCATTGTTCATATTATTGGGAAATTAGTTTTTTTGACAGATATTCATTCAATGTTATTTGCTTTATTTTCCTTAGTGAACCTGAGGCAACATGTTATGTTGCAACATCTAATCTGGATGGGGAGACAAACCTAAAAATACGGCAGGTAAAGACACCTTTTTAAATCCTGATTTTATGCTTAAGCTCACAATGTCAAGTTTTGTCAGGTGCCAATTATTTATTTTTCATGAAGAAAAGTATCTCACTACTCTGGTGTAGATGTAATGAGTCCTCAGCAGTTATTTACAGGGTACTTTAAAAAAAACAAGTAGGAACTAGGTAAGAAAAAGTGTCCTATAAAATTCAGGTCATAAAGGATAACATACCTTTGAGCATGCTGTTTTGAGGATATTTTTGTTAGTGCTTTGGTAATATAACTATCTTCATGATAAATATCATCATTATTAATCTAAATGAGCTCTGAGTGATCTTATATAACACTGCTTTTTAAACTATCATTTGAATTTCAGAGTAACTTGTGATTATGAATGGAAGGAGATAGTTTTCCAATTAACTTCCTATTAATGGAAAAAAGACATTGATCTTTAAGATCATTGCGTCTTGGGTGCCTGAGTGGCTCAGTCAGTTGAGTGTCCAACTCTTGGTTTTGGCCCAGGTCATGATCCCAGGGTTGTAGGATTGAGCCCCGTGTCGGGATCTGTGAGGAGTGTGGAGCCTACTTAAGATTCCGTATCCTTCTCCCCTGTTCATGTGCTCTCTCTCTTCCTCTTAAAAAATAAAAAAAATAAATAAATAAAATAATTGAGTCTTTGCTTTATCACTTGGCTTCAGAAAGGAAGCCCCTGATTTGACATTTGAATATTTACATGTCTGCTAATCTTTTTTGCAAACTTTAGTGTGATTGAAAGTGAAAAATACGTATTTAGGATTTATTAAAGTAATACATCATCTTTGTAAAAATAATACAAACAGTACAGAAACCTAGGCAGTCTATTAAGCCTTCTCTATCTTCTAAATCCCACCTTTATCCCCAGTACTAATTGTTGTGATAGTTTGGTGGTACCTTCTTGAATTTTAAAAATGCAATTATAGACTTCGGTTTCAGGAGAAATGAAGTAGACATGTTTTCTTCTATTTTCCTGCTAAGTACAACTAAAAAGTTTGGACATTATGTAGAAAACAATTATAAGGAGACATTGAAAGTGTTATTGAAAAACATTGAAAGAGTGACAGAAGAAGGTAGATTGTGGGACCTTAGAACCCATGGAACAACATGGTGGTGAGTTCCCTGGGTTTTCCTTTTGCCTTGTATATACCAGGTTTGGGACTGAAGAAACCAAAAACCCAGAAAAACCAATGGACACAGACCCAAAAAAGGATGGTCCAACAAAAGCCTCCTTTCTCTAGTCAAAGGACTGGGAAAAGGGCAGAGAGTAAGACAGAAACTTTGACAACGGCCTCTCTACCCCAGCCAGACACGGAGTGAAAATATGGTCCCATTCCCACCTCTGCCAGCAAAGGTTGAATGTAGAGCCTTGACTTCCACCGTTACCTGAAATGAGGCACCCAACTCCACCACAAAGATGATGTCAGAGAAACCAAGTAGGAAGCTAAGACTTTGCTTTTGTAATAAGGGTGGCAGTAAGGCCCTCTCCTCTTTCCACAGTGTCAGTGGAGACGACATGGACATCAGTAATAAGGTGTTCCAATCTCTTCAATGATGGAAGCGACAGGGCAGCCAGAACTCCCACTCCTGTCCAGCTGTAACAAGGGGCCTCCCCATTTGGCTGTCAACAGAGGCCAAGTGTGCAACTTGTCCTTCTACCCCCATCTTGCAGTAATGAGGCAACACCTGCTTCCTCTGTCAGAGTGGTGTCAAAGGAAGCCACCTAACACAGAAAGCTTAAATGATATCCAGATCTTATAATACCCCAAATGTCCAGATTCCAATAAAAAGTCACTTATTATGCCAAAAACCAGGAGGATCTCAAACTCATTGAAAAGACGACAGCCAATGCCAACACCAAGATAACGAGATGTTAGAATTATCTGGAAGCGATTTTAAAGGATCCATTGGGAAAAAAAAAAAACTCCAATGAGCAACTACAAACATTCCTGAAACAAATAGGAACATATAAAAAGTCTCAGCGAAGAGACAAAATCTCAGCAAAGAAATAGATGACCCAATGGAAATTTTAGAACTGAAAAGTACAAAAAGTACTTAAGGCATTAAAAACTCTCAAGTGATGAACTCAACAGCAGAATAGAAGGGACAGAGGAAAGAATCCATGAACTGAAAGATAAAGCAATAGAAATTGCCCAGCTTGAATAACAGAGATAATAGGCTCAGAAAAAAAATGAACAGAGCCTCAGAGACCTGTGGGAATATAACCGAAGAGCTCACATTCGTGACATGAGCTACTGGAAGAGGAAAAGAGGGTGGAGCTGAAAAACTATCAGAAGAAACAGTGGCTAAAACTTCACAAATTTGCCAAAAAAAACGTAAACAAACTATAAATTTAAGAAGCTGAGTGAACCAAAAAGGATAAACCCAAAGAAATCCATACAAAGACACATTATAATCAAACTTCTGAAAACAAAAAATATTTTAAAGTAGTTGAGAGAAAAAAGATACTCCCTATAGGGGAAAGACCATTTGTATAAAAGCAGATCTCTTATTAAGACCCATGGAGGTCAGGGGAGCCTGGGTGGCCCAGTCGGTTAGGCATCTGACTTTGGCTCAGGTCGTGATCTCACGGTCCGTGAGTTCGAGCCCCGCGTTGGGCTCTATGCTGACAGCTCAGAGCCTGGAGCCTGCTTCCGATTCTGTGTCTCCCTCTCTCTTTCTGCCCCTCCCCCACTCATGCTCTGTCTCTGTCTCTGTCTCTCTAAAATAAACATTAAAAAAATTTTAAAAAGACCCATGGAGGTCAGAAGGAAGTGGCATAACATTTAAAAAATGCTGATAGGGAAGAACTGTCAGTCCAGAATCATGTATAGAGCAAAAATATTTTTCAGGAATGAAGAGAGAATTAAAACATTCCCGACTGAAGGAAAAAAATAACAGAGTTTGTTGCCACAAGACGTACTGTAAAGAATGGCTAAAGGAAGGAAGGAAACCATAAAAAAGGAACATAAGAAACAAGGAATAAAGAATATGATAAGCAAAAATAAGGCCAAATACAATACGCTTCTCTAAATTATGTTTGATGGTTGAAACAAAAATTATAAAGTTATCTGATGTGGTTGTAAATGTATGAAAGAAAATCTATAAGGTATGTAACAGAGGAGGGTAAAGAGACATAAAAGGAAGCAAGGCTTCTATATTTTGTTTAAACTTGTAAGATGACACAAACTGTGAGAAGTTATACATAAATAATGTAATGCCTGGAATAACCACTACAATAGTTATACACTGAGGAATATACTAAAAAACAATCAAATCAAAATGAAATTCTAAAAAAATGTTCAAGTAACCCAAAGGAAAGCAGGAGAAAGAAAAAACAATAAAGCAAAATCAGAAAAAGAACAAAATCAATAATTATATTAAGTGCCCTGAAATATTGGATTAGAATATTATCTAATGGATTAAAAACATGATCCAAGCATATGCTGGATGATATAAGTTTTCTATACAAAACTCACTTTAATTATAATCGTATAGGCAGGTTAAAAGTAAAAGATAGAAAAGGATATGTCATGTAAAGATAAAATAAGTCAGGAGTGGCTTTATTAATAGCATATCAAGTAGACATCAGAGCAAATGAAACTGCCAGAGATAGAAGGGAACATTTTTTATTATGTAATGACAAGAGAGTCGATCCACCAATAAGACATAGCAGTGTTAATGTGTATGCATCAAAATACAGAGCTGCAAATATGTGAAGCTAAAATTGCTAGAACTTAAAGGATAAATATGCATATCCACATTTTTAGTAGGAGACTTCAGCAACCCCGTCTCATCAATTGACAGAACAACCAGACAGAGAATTCGCAAAGATACAGAGCTAAATGCCATCAACCAACAGGATCTATTTGATATTTATACAGCATTCAACAATACCCAACAAAAGAAAGACATACTCTTTTTGGTGCTCAAAGAACGTACACCAAGATACAGAATACCTGTGTCATCAAACAAACCTCATAAAAATGAAAAAAATTGAAGCCACGGAGAACGTGTTCTCCACCCATGGGAGAATAAAGCTAGAAATTGTGGCAAACATAACAGAAAAACCTACAAACACTTAAAAAGATAAATTGAATAGCCTGATAACTTCTAAGGAAATTGAATTCATAATTTAAAAATGCCCCCAAAAGAAATCTCAAGGCCCTGGTGGTTTCAGTGGAATATCCTAACAAACATGCAATGAAAAATGAACATCAATTATGTATAGTCTCCTCCAGAAAACAGAAAAGGAGGAAACACTTCCCAATTCATTTTGTGAAGCTGTTATTATTACCCTGATACCCAAACCAGACAAAGACAGTGGAAAAAAAAAAATGTTTCAATATCCCTCAAGGGTACAGACACCAAAATTCTTTAAATGTACTAGTAAATAGAATTCAGAAATATAGGAAAAGAAATATAAAGGTTTATTCCACATATTCAAGGTGCATTTAATAATTGGAAATCCATCCATGTAATCCACCATTTTAGGCTAAAGAAGAAAAATCACATGGTAATATCAATAAATGCAGGAAAAGCATCTGACAAAATTGAATGTCAATGAGAAAAATTAGAGAAATGTAGGAATAGAGGGGAACATTCTCAACATGGTACAGAACATCTACAAAAACTTAGAGCTACTATTAAAATATATGCAATGAAATGTAAGTGGTAAAAGACTAAATGCATCCCCCCCACCCCCCATCCCAGATGGGAACAAGGCAAGGTTTTCTGCTGACATTACTCTTACTCACGTAGCACTGGAAGCAGTAGAAAGTGCAGTAAAGAGGCATACATTTTGGAAGGGAAGTAATAAGACTGTATTTGATTTTGACATAGTTGTCTACATAAAAAAGTTGTCTACCTAGATTTCCAAGGAATCTAAAATAAAATGAAATAATGTGTTTTTGGCAAGGATGCAGGATACCAGATAAACACAAAACACTTTCATTTCTGTATAGTGGCAATAAACCTGTGGACCCTGAAATTTAAAAATACAATACCATTTATAAGCACTCAAAATGTGAATTAGGTATAAATCTAACAATATAGACAGGATCTGTATGCTGAAAATTTCATTACAATGTTGATGAAAGAAATTAAAGAAGATCTAGGTAAATGGAGAGATAAACAATGTTCATGGATTGGACGGCTCAACACAGTAAGGGATACTAATTCTCCCCAAATTGACATACCAATTTAATGGAACTCGTAGGAAAATCCCAGCAAGCTCTTTTGTAGATATGGATGAGGTTATCCTGAAATATTTACAGAAAGGCAAATGAACTATAATAACTAAAACAATTTCGAGAAAGCAGCATAAAATGGAAGGAATAAGATTTCAAGACATTCTACGACAGTAATCAAGAGTGTGTAGTTTTGGTAAAGGGATAGACACATAGCTCAGTGCAACAGAATAGAAAACCCAGAAATAGATCCATACAAATATTCCCAAACGATTCTGTCAAAGGTGCAAAAGCAATTCTTTGGAGAAAAGGTAACATTTTCAACAAATGGTTCTGGAGCACTTGTACATTCACAGGCAAAACAAAACAAAACAATAACCTCAAATAAACCCTTGACCTAAATCACACTTTATACAAAAATTAATTAATAATTTATCATGACTTAAATGATACAACTTTTAGGGGAAAGAATTGGAAAAAAAAATCTTTAGGATCTGTAGTAGGCCAAGATTTCTCAGAATCGATGCAAAAAATGTGATCCATAAAAGGAAAAATTGATAAATTGGACCTCATCAAAATGAACAGCTTTTGCTTTTGAAGATGAAGAGACAAGCTGGAAACTAGGAGAAAATATTTGCAAACCACATGTCTGACAAAGGACTGGTATCTGGAAATACAAAGAACTCTCAAAACTACATAAGCAAAACAAAACAGACAGACAAAAACGAGCAAACAAAACCTCCAAACCAATTCACTTAGAAAATGGGCAAAAGAGACAGAGACATTTCATAGAACAGGATAAAAAAATGGAAAATAAAGCACATGAAGACATTTTCTACATCATTAACCATTAGGGAAATGCAAATTAAAATCAGAGTCGAAGTATCACCACACACCTATCAGAATGGTCAAAATTTAAAATAGTTCCAACACCAAACGCAGGTGAGAATGTGGAGAAATTGGATTATTCATACATTTTGCAGGCGGGAATATAAAATGGCACAGCCACTTGGGAAAACATTTTGGCAGTTTGGTATAAAATTGAACACACAACTATTATATGACCCAGTAATTGCACTATTCCAGAGAGGTAGAAACCTATGTTCACGCAAAAACCTTTATAGAGTTGCCTAGAGAGGCTTTACTAGACAGTTGCCCTCTATGGGTAAGGGCTTAATTACATATATCTATCTATCTATATATCTATATCTATATCTATATCTATCTATCTACAGTTATTTTTGTTTATTTATCTTAAATCCAAACACCTTACTAAGTATTCCTACACATTTCTACAATTTTTAGGTCAAGCAGATAGGATTTTGTGGGTGATAAATCCTTTCTTTAGAAATTGGGTTATTTTTGTTTACTTTCCAATAATCATACCTAATTTCTTACCGTCCCACCCCCCCATCTTATGGCAATACCCAGAAACTCTGCTAGAACCCAGTCTCTTCTTGTTCCTGACTAACATGGAAATGCTTTAACATTTTATAGTTAAGTGTGGGTAGTTGCTTTAACATTTTATAGTTAAGTGTGGGTAGTTGCATTTCATTCTGGTAAATAACTACCAACCTTGCAAAGTTTTGCTAAGAATTTTATTTTTCTAGAATGCATATTAAACTTTTTACTAATTTTCTCAGCCTCAATTGCTACAATTTTTTTTCTTTTTAATGTCTTTTAATGTTTGTTTATTTTTGAGAGAAAGAGACCGAGTATGAATGGGGGAAGGGCAGAGAGAGAGAGAGAGGAGAGGGAGACACAGAATCCGGAGCAGGCTCCAGGCTCTGAGCTGTCAGCACAGAGCCTGATGCGGGGCTTGAACCCACGAACCGTGAGATCATGACATGAGCCGAAGTCAGACACTTAACCGACTGAGCCATCCAGGCACCCCTACTTTTTCTTTTTAAATTCATTAATCTATCATTCTTGAGCATCTGCTTTTGAGCTTATTGGTAATACATATTTTCTTTTTCTGAGAAATATTTGTTCATGTTGTTTATTCATCTTTCTATTGGGATATTTGTACTTTTTATTGGTTTATAGGACTTCTTTACATATTTAAACTTTTTTAAATGTTTTATTTATTTTTGAGAGAGAGCATGAGCAGGGGAGGAGCAGAGAGAGGGAGAGAGAGGATCTGAAGCAGCCTCTGCACTGACAGCGAGTCCGATGTGGGGCTTGAACTCAGGAACTGTGAGATCATGACCTGAGCTAAAGTTGGATGCTCCACTGACTGAGCCACTTGGGTTCCCCCATATTTTTTATACCAATTCTTTGTCAGTTATACGTGTCATCAAAGCCTTCTCCCAGTTGGTAACTTGCTCTCATATTTTTGTTAAGGCATCTTTTTCTTTAACAGAAGTGCATCCCAAACTGTTTCGATGTAGGTTTCTGAGCGTCCAAACTTCTAAGACATTTGCGTGCCCGAGAATATTTGCGTTAAACTTTCACATTTGTTTGATATTTGGAAAGATATAACATTCTTAATTTAAAGGTCTTTTATTTAGATAATTAAAAAGAAAAATTCACTTTCTTCCTGTGTCTCGTATTGCTGTTAAAAAAAGACAGATGGCAATTTGATTCTTGTTCTCCTGAAGATGATCTTCTTTTCCTCTCTGTGAAGTTGAGGTCTGCTTATTGCAATGAGACATTCTCTAGATCGGTGTTTCTCTGGGCATGCTCTCTAGACCAGCATCATCAGCGTCCTTTGGGAAATGCAAATCCTACTCTCCACCTCAGACCTACTGAATAAAAACAAACAAACAAACAAACAAACAAAAACCCCTGGGGGTGAATCTCAGCAATCTGTGTTTCAACAAGACTTGCAGGTGCATCTGATGTATGTAAAAGTTTGGAGCCATTATTCTAGATCCTTGCTACTCTAAGTGTGGTCCAGATATCAGCCTCATCAGCTACAGCTATAAATGTATCAAACATGCCATGATGTTTGGTTAAAGTCACTACACTTTCAAAAATGTTATTTTCATGGAGAGATGATGAAAATTTGACTTTCCTACTACCTCTTTGAACCTTATTAAAAATATTTGCAAAATACTCATACGGCAAAATTTTCTAACAAACTTTATGTTAAAGTTTGACATACCTTATTTGTTGTCTGGTAAGTGCAATACATTTTGGACCCTCATTTTCATAATTTTGTTAACTACTAGGACACTGAACTTTGCCATTAAAGTTTTATATTAATTTTACTTTGACTTTATTTTACAGGCTTTGTTAGAAACAGCTGAAATGCAAACAGAACAATTGTCAAGCCTCTCTGGAAAAATAGAATGTGAAGGACCTAATCGTCATTTCAATACCTTCATTGGAACCTTGTATCTAAATGGGAAAAGGTATCGTTTTTCTCTTATTGAACATTTTTTTTAAATGGAACATAAAATATGACCATTTTTGTTCTCTCAGTTTAATAGTTTTTTCATTTTTTTACTTGATTTTGAAATACCGGAGGCATCAATATACCTTTAAAAAGGTTCTTAAATATGGGAGGAAAATGTATGGCATTTAAAAAAATTTTTTTAACGTTTATTTATTTCTGACACAGAGACAGAGCATGAGTGGGAGAGGGACAGAGAGAGAGACACAGAATCCAAAGCAGGCTCCAGGCTCTGAGCCATCAGCACAGAGCCTGACGCAGGGCTTGAACTCACAAACCGTGAGATCATGACCTGAGCCGAAGTCGGTTGCTCAACCGACTGAGCCACCCAGGCACCCCTATATGGCATTTTTAAAATTGGTATACCTGTAAATGGGCTAGAGAAGTCAGGTCTAAGTTCCCTTTGCGTAGAAGTACTTGGCACATCCCTTGGGCTATGTTAGCGGGAAGAACAAAGTTTCGAAAGTCATCCAAGAAGAGAAGTTTGATAATGATGAAGGATTTTCCCTAATTTCTGCTCCACTTCTGCTTAGCTTCCACTTAAGACTTTTATGGAAGCATTGTTTTTCATGTTTATTTATTTTTGACAGAGAGAGAGAGAGAGAGAGAGAGAGAGAGAACGAACAAACACAAGTCAGGGAGGGACAGAGAGAGGGAGACACAGAATCCGAAGCAGGCTCCAGGCTCTGAGCTGTCAGCACAGAATCCAACGTGGGGCTCAAACTCAGGAACCGTGAGATCATGTCCTGAGCCTAAGCCTGATGCTCAACTGACTGAGTCACCCAGGTGCCCGGGAAGCATTTTTTTATATAGTGAGTGAGTCAGCCCAGTGCCAGAGGGGAGGAGGACAGGGAAATATGGCAAACCAAGGTTGCTTTGTGTGCTCTGAATGACCACATGTAATCTTTTCTATAGAAAACCAAATTGGTAATACACAAGTATTTATTCCTCTGCCCAGTCTTCCTTGACATTAAGTTTCATAGTCACCCTAGGTATGAGAGGTATTATTTCTCTAGAACTTTTAATCAACTTACCTTTAGGTTAGTGAGAAATGGATGATAAAACCATTTTTTTCCCATGCTCCTTGTATGAAGACACATTTGTTTTTGTTGCTATTTCCCCCCAAAGTTGAACTTGACAAAAAAGAAATATGTATAAGATGAAAGCCTAGGCTTGCTTCACTTTGTGAAAAGAAAAAAAAAAACTTTTTGGTAATGTATACATGCTCTTTATTTTTAGCCCTGTTGCAGTAGGGCCTGATCAGGTCTTGCTAAGAGGTACACAACTTAAAAATACCCAGTGGATCCTTGGCATAGTTGTTTACACTGGATCTGAAACCAAATTCATGCAGGTAAAATAATTTGTGATGACTGTATTGCCTCTAGATTTTTCGTTTTTTATGAGGTGAG
Organism: Panthera uncia; assembly: GCF_023721935.1. Lineage (NCBI taxonomy): Eukaryota > Metazoa > Chordata > Mammalia > Carnivora > Felidae > Panthera > Panthera uncia. Next base: position 5,747,962 of record NW_026057576.1, on the reverse strand, counting down.
GGGGGTTAGCATCATATATCTCTTGAATTTAGGAGGCTCATTTCTGTTTACTAACCTGAAGTTTGAAGGGAGGTCCATATTTCATTTTAGTCTACATGGCTCCCATTAGTGGTAAGACTATTTTGGCCAAAATGACATTGGAAGTTCTGTGTAAGTTATTACTCTTACATACCATTCTTCCCAATCACTGTCTTTCGAGAACCCTTCGGTTTGTCCCTTCAGGACATCCTTCAAAACACCTGTTTTGGACTAGGAATGTTTTGCACATTTCTTATCCTTAATACTTTGACAGTAAGTCCGCCCGTTATTCCATCTGCTAAAATATAACATTTGGCTTTGACTGTTGCTTGCACAAGTATCTCTTTGGCACCTGTGTAATGCCAGACACTGTGCTAAGACCGTGGGGTATAGTAGGGCACAAGGCCTGTTTCCTGCCCTCGACTTACCTGCGGTCTGTGAAGGAAGACAGTCAAGGTAACGTAATAGCCAGAGGTCACTAAGGCAGGTTAAGTGTAGGACGCTGTGTGTTTCTATAGGAGCCCCATCCAACCTGACATTGAGGCTGTTGTGGGGAAGAACGATGTAAACAAACCGAGACCTGAAAGCTGAGTAGAGCAGATGAAAGTTTCAAGGGCGTGGGAGGTTCAGAATGAAGGCACGGCAGGTGGGAGAGCGCTAGACCAAGACTTGCCTGTGTCCAAGGGCCATCTGGGGAGCGCTGCTCAGTGTGACTGTAGGGTAAATGGCAGAGAAAGAAGGCATGGAATGGTGACAGAGTAGTCCGAGGAGAGTTGGGGCCCTTGTGACTGGGGCCCACCTAGGTACATTTTCTTGCAAAGCTATGACTGGTCAGTAACATTCCACTCTCTCTTTGCTTCCTGGTTTCTTGTCTCACTTTTCTTTTTCCTCTCATTCTTCCTGCCCTGTGATTGCACCCTGCAGTAGTGCGTTAATGTGTAAGTTTTCCTTACACTCTGTATACTAAAAACCCCGGACGAAGACGGCGATATAGACACGGTCTACCCACAAATAGAAGTTTGTATCTGGACAGTGAACCAAGGGCAACATAGACCCACCTAATCATGACCTGTGATTCAGCTGTAAAACACACAACTCTCAAATGCTACACCCTTCTGACTTCAGTTGTCTTCAAATGATCGTGCTGTTATCACTTAGTTGTATAGCTGGTGATACAACATTCAGTCTCAAATTTAAATGCCTACTGTTGATTTAAGGAGCCTGTCCCATTATCTCCCCTGTGTGGCTAGTCTGTGCAGCAGCTCATGAGAAGGTGCATCCTACTATTCCACATTATTTTGTGGGTGTAAATCATTGCTTATTATACATGCTGACTGGGTCATTTCAGAATCACAAAAATCTCAAAGTGGGCCTTTTCACAACTTCAGGAAAGAAAGAACTAGTAAATGTAAATATTTCCTTACTGAAAGGTTTTAAGCACAACACGCTTAGCTCAAAACTATTCTATATTGTATAGCATTTGAAGACATTACTTACACCCGTTAAAAAAAGAGAAGGAATGACATGATTGCTTTGGAGATATTATACATAGATGTATATATTATATAAATTATAGTACGTACACACATATGCACGGACGTTCTCTAATAATATGCTTAATGCAGTTAAAACTAGGATTTCAATTTTTATTCCTGTGCTTTGTAAAAAAGCTGAGTTATTTAGATTACTAACTCATATTTTCATAACTAATAGACTTTGAGGATTTATGCTTCCACACTTAAAAAAATGTAGGGGCACCAGTGTGGCTCAGTCATTTAAGAGTCTGACTAGTAGTCTGAGCTCAGGTCTTGATCTCGGGGTTGTGAGTTCAAGCCCTATGTTGGGCTCTGCACTGGGTGTGAAACCTACTTAAAAAAATATGTAGAAATGGTAAATTTAATCTGGCAAAGTATGGTTGCAAAGTTAAATATCTATATCTGTTTATATGCTTGCTAATTATACATGTTATATACAAGAAAGTTAAATATACATTTATTTGTCAATATTTTAATAGACCTATGCAGACAATTATCAGAAATTTATGGGTAAATTTGAAATGCTAATAGAAAGTTATTATTTGAAGCTCTCCTGTATCCCTAACCCAGAGCTTTGGTGTCCCTAAAATATGTGTTAGAATAATTATTGTACTGGTAAAATCTTTAAAAAAAATTTTTTTTAATGTTTATTTTTGAGAGAGAGAGACACAGAGCACGAGTGGGGAGGGACAGAAAAAGAGGGAGACACAGAATCTGAAGCAGCCTCCAGGCTCTGAGCTGTCAGCACAAACCCCGATGCGGGGCTCAGACCCGTGAAAACTGCAAGATCATGCATGACCTGCGCTGAAGTTGGACCCTTAACCAACTGAGCCACCCAGGTGTCCCTGTACTGGTAAAATCTTGAATATTTCCCCAACAGACTCAGATAAAAGGTATCTTTCCATGGTTTTCAAACCAGAAATAATTCAATAACTATAAATAGTAAAGCCAATAAATTAGTACAGTCTTTTTCTCTTTTATCTGTACAGAAGATCACCTAGACTGTGTGATCTACCACATTTGCTTTTTTAAAAAACCCTAGAACTGTGGGTTGGTGGGTCCGCTGTGTGAATATGTTCTCTGTGAATAAGTAGAAGATGCCTCAAGGACTGAAGTGGGAAAAGCCCCATCAGTCAACAACATGGTGCTTTCAGTGTTGGTACTTACTTGGCAAAAACCATATTCTCCTTTTCAACTGTTGGGATTTTGGACCTCCTCTTACCATAGAAATATTCATGCATTATAATTCCTTTGATTGTTTTCCATTCTCTTTGGTGTCTATGCATTCGCCATGGTGCAGAATTCCATCAAATTGCCTCTCAAGAGATCGACTGTTGAGAAGGTGACCAATGTGCAGATCCTGGTGTTGTTCCTGCTGCTTCTGGCCATGTCCTTGGTGAGCTGTGTGGGAGCCATACTCTGGAAGGAAGGGCATGGAGGAGACATTTGGTACATCGGGACGAAGGGTAAGTGTCCGAGGGTGTTGACAAGCTACCGTTTGAAGAGTGGTAACGCTTTGAAGTGACTTTAAACACTTGTTTCCATGTTTTTATTTGAAAGGGAAGGCCCTTGTTCTAAGTGGTAGAACAGAACAGTTTTTGTTGTTTGTTTTGGTTTTTTGAGACACTGAGGATTAGTGAGTTTTAGAAACAGAGTGTTTCCTTCTTAAGATTGTTCTACCAGTGCCACATAATCTTGGCATTCCAGAATAAAGGAGAGAAGACGGGTCAAGGCAGAGGAATGAGACGGTGAGGCAGACACACAGGGCCTCTGTCCTTGGCTTTGTCACTTAGTCACCAGGAGAACTTGGACAAGGCTTTTTACTTCTCTGAGCAATGCTTCCCTCATTTGAAAATGGGGATAATACCTACCTTATGGGGTTAGTACAGTGCTCTGTATACAAGGAATGATGCCCCCCAAATGAAGACAGGGGTCCCTGAAGGGGACCAGAAGGTTGGTAAAAGATGTAAAGGTAAACTGATACTTGGCCATTAAAAGTTCAGTCTTTTTTTCTTTTTTTTTTTTTTGCTTATGTCTTTCCATGTTTTCACAGTTAACCGTCATTTATCTTTCTACTTTTCTCATCTATCAACTGAGGATTTTAAATTGTTCTAACTTCCCTTGAGCAGATCTGTCTGGGAGCATCTTAAAAATAAAGAAGCGAAGATACAGACTTTGTAGATTGTATCAGAAAACTATGGATTCATTCTTGTGCAATCTTGGTTTCTAAATGTTACTTGTATGGTTTTTAGCTCAAGCTTTTAGATTTTCAGTGATTTCAAAAAAGTAATCTCAACTTAAATGTGCTTGTTTAATTTATCCTAGCCCAAGACTGTGAATATTATATTATTTTGACACATACGTAAATTCTTACAGAAGTCACTGACATTTTGGTGTTGATAAAATGTCAAATTCTGCATACCCTACAAATGACCTTTTCTTGCCTTCTTCGTCAGACTTCTTGAAGGAGACACAACCCTCACTGTTTCTATTTTCTTACCTCCTGGTCCCTTCCCATCTGCTAGCCATTTCAACCAGTCTACTGGAATTGTGCCTCAAGGCAATTCCTAATTGCCAAACCCAGTGGTCATTTAAGTGGAATTTAATTGGATTTCTGCCACCCTCTTCTGAGTTTTATTTTATTTTTTATTAAAGTTTATTTATTTATTTTGAGAGACAGAGCAAGTGGGGAAGGGACAGAGAGAGAGAGAGGGAGAGAGAGAATCTCAAGCAGGCTCTGCACTGTCAGCACAGAGCCCGATGCAGGACTTGAACTCATGAACCGTGAGATCATGACCTGAACCGAAACCAAGAGTCGGAGGATTAACAGACTGAGCCACCCAAGCGTCCCACCCTCTTCTGATTAAAAACAAACAAGCAAACAAATCATCTGTTCCTTACTTGATTCATGAAAACCTTGATCCATCTCTTACATGCTGGTGTTTTGCAGGATCCTGTGTTCACCAGGAATGCCTCAACTTGGGTCCATAAATCCTGAAAATTTTGTGACACTTTTAGTCATATATTTATGTGTGCATGTTTTTTCCTGTAGGATGGCCTTCACCAGCTTCTTAGGGATTGTTTTATCCAAGAAAATCCTAAGAGAGCTCACTTGATTTAATAATTTCAATTGTCATCCATTAGTTGATTTCTCTTCTACCTGCTTGCCTCCAGCCCAGATACCTCTATGAATTATTAACTCAATGATGCCTGGACATTGCTTTCCAGATATCTTGTAGACTTCTTACATAATGTACAAAACTAAATTCAAGTTTTTTTCCCCAAATGAGTGTCTTTTTTCAGTATTCTCCATGTAAATTGTAGGCATTGCTATCCAACCATCATCCAAGCTGGAAACATAAATGTCACTCTCACCCCTCCTCGCTTCCTCCTCTTTTCCCCACTTCTATCCCCATGGCCTTCATCATCCAATCAGTTCCAAAGTCTTATTGATTCCACCTTTTCAATATTTTGTCTGTGCACACTCTTTTTCATCCCTGAACTACTGCCACAGTTCTCCAACTGTTTGCCCAGCCCTCAGTCAAGTTCCACTCAGATTCATTCTTTATACAGTTTCCAGAAAGATGTATGTAAAAAGTAGTTATGAATGCATGCAGTAGCTTCACTGTATCCTGTTGTTTACAATGGCTTGGTGGACCACTGCCTGATGGCCCATTGTTTGTTTTTGTAAATAAAGTTTTATCAGAACACAGCCATATTTATTTGTTTATGTATTACATGTGATTGCTTTCTTTCTTTTTTTAAAAAAAAATTTAATGCTTATTTATTTATTTTATTTTTTAACATTTATTTTTGAGAGACATAGAGAAACACAGCATGAGCAGGGGAGGGGCAGAGAGAGAAGGAAACACAGATTCCAAAGCAGGCTCCAGGCTCTGAGCTGTCAGCACAGAGCCCGATGTGGGGCTCGAACCTACAAACTGTGAGATCATGACCTGAGCGAAAGTCGGATGCTTACCTGACTAAGCCACCCAGGCGCCCGTAATGTATGTTTATTTTTGAGAGACAGGTCATGAGTCGGGGAAGGGCAGAGAGAGGGAGACACAGAATCCAAAGCAGGTTCCAGGCTGTGAGCTGTCAGCAGAGAGCCTGATGGGGGGCTCGAGCCCACGAACCATGAGATCATGACCTGGGCTGAAGTCAGATGCTTCACTGACTGAGCCACCCAGATGCCCTTACATGTGATTACTTTCAGTGCTACAACAGCAGAGTTGAGTAGTTGGAACTGGGACTGTATGTCTTGCAAAACCGAAATTATTTATCCTCTGGCTATTAGCATGGCACATCAGGACTTTCATATCTGGTCCTATCTCCATCATCTGATACTTAGTCTGTATTCACAGAAGACTGACTTTTGTTCTCTTTCGTGATCCTTCCATCCACCAGTTGCTTCAGCATCTCTAGGCCTTTTGTCTACAGTTCCTTCTGCCTCAATGCACCTCTGGTCTCTTCGTGACTGGATACCTGTCTCTTCTCATTTCAGTCCAAGATGAGGCATTACCTTCTCCAGCAGCATTTCCTATATCTTATCTCCCTCTCTTAGTTAGGAGGCCTCTTTGGCTTCTATAATGATGTCCTTAATAGATATCATTCCATTTCCATGTTTTATAATCATTGTTTGCCCCATCCTTCCAGCTAGATTGTGAATTTTTGAGGACACAAAACTCAAGAACTCCAAGAACAGTGCCTTTTCATAATAGGAACTCAGTAATTAATTTTTTAAGTAAAAGAAATAATTTTTATATTTAGAAGCAGAACTCTATTGTTTTTTAGCCCAGCCCCTTGTTTTATGAAAGTGAAATAGATTCTGTATATTTACCAAAAAGCACAGAGGAAGTTACTGGCTTATTTGGAATAAAAATCTGTTATTGGCTCTGGACTGTATCACTCTGCCCAAGATATTCTAGGCTAAAAGAAGAGAAAGGTATTAGGTAATTAAACTATAACTGCATTTTCAGTAATTAATACATTTAGCAAAGCACTAGAGATCTTTTCTCAACTTCTCTGTCCAAAAAAACGGTCCTAATAATATCTGCCTCTAGTATTCCTAAAAGAATGATTTATGACCATAAGGTAGCATAGTAAGTATAAAAGTGTAATCATGGCAAATAAGGGAAAGTTAGTAAACTCAAGGTGATAAGAATTTGAATTGATATGATAGTGAATTAAACTTGACCTTTAGGTTGATGGAATTTAGAAATCTAGATTTAACTACAATCGTTCTGAGTTACAGGTGTGTTCCCTTTTAGGAAAAATGAATATAAAATTTTAACTTAAAATTATTTAATTTTGTCTCTCAGTATACATATTTGTGCTTAATTAATCTGACAAATCAATTTGTTTAGTTCTTTTCAGTTGTAACTCAACATATAAATTTAATACATAAGATTGAGATGTAAGTTTTCAGAAAGACCTATAGAAAGCAGTCTGTATATGTCTCCTGAATACCTTCTGTATATTTTTCAGTAAATTTCTGGGAAATTAGACTGAACTTTTATTGGAAAACTACTCTCTCAAATACATGTACCTCTTTAAAAATGAGTGCATCACTAGGTTTTACAAAGTATGATATTTATTTTTTTATTTTCCTTTTGGCTTTACTTTCCTTCATTTCCTAAGTTTAAAAAACCATTAATTATCTCTTTGTCTTCAAGCCACGTACTTCCAGCTAAATAAAATGTCCTCTTCATGCTCTTCCTTTCATCTCCATTTAACAAACTCCCTTCCTCAAAACTGGGCTCACCTTCTTTTGTGCACCCTCTTTCTGGGCCCTCCGTTTTGTGTCGTTGCAACTCTTCGTGTTCAGCACTATCATGGATTTCATTGTGTCGTAATTCTTGACACATCTTCCTTTCTCAAGCTGCATCCAAAGCTCCCTGGGCGCAGGGTCTGTCTCTTGCTAGATCTTGTATGTTGACGCTTGGCACACGCCCTATTACAGTGTTGGTGCTTAACTGGGACTTAACTCCAGGTGGCAGACAGACACATGAAAAGATGCTCAGTGTCACCCATCATCAGGGAAATACAAATCAAAGCCACACTTTGAGATACCACCTCACACCGGTCAGAGTGGCTAAAATGAACAATTCAGGAAATCATAGATACTGGCGAGGATGTGGAGGAACGGGAACCCTTTTGTACTGTCGGTGGGAATGCAAACTGGTGCGGCCGCTCTGGAAAACAGTGTGGAGGTTCCTCAAAAAATTAAAACTAGAACTATCCCTCCTAGCAATAGCCCTGCTAGGAATTGACCCAAGGGATACAGGAGTGCTGATGCATAGGGGCACGTGTACCCCAATGTTTATAGCAGCACTTTCAACAATAGCCAAATTATGGAAAGACCCTAAATGTCCATCAACTGACAAATGGATAAAGAAGATGTGGTTTATATATACAATGGAATACTACTTGGCAATGAGAAAGAATGAAATCTGGCCATTTGCAGCAACGTGGATGGAACTAGAGGGTATTATGCTAAGTGAAATAAGTCAGTCAGAGAAAGACAGATACCATATGTTTCACTCATATGTGGATCTTGAGAAACTTAACAGAAGACCATGGGGGAGGAGAAGGGGGAAAAAAAGTTACAGAGAGAGAAAGAGGCAAACCATAAGAGACTCTTAAATACAGAGAACAATCTAAGGGTTGACGGGGGTGGGGGAGAGGGGAAAGTGGGTGATGGGCATTGAGGAGGGCACTTGTTGGGATGAGCACTGGGTGTTGTATGGAAGCCAATTTGACAATAAACTATATTAAAAAATAGAACTATTTTATGTGTCCATTTAATTTTACCCTTAATAGTAATTTTCGTGGAGAAATTTTCACAATTTTAAAACGTAATAATGCAAAGATGAATAGAGGTATTGCCTGAAGCTGTGACATGATTCCTCTGATCTTCTTCCACAGATTACAGCTCCCACAGCTTAGGGTTTGACATATTGGTGTTCATCATCTTGTATCACAATCTCATCCCCATTAGCCTGCTGGTCACTCTGGAAATTGTGAAATATATTCAGGCCCTGTTTATAAACTGGGTGAGTATGAAAATCAGAAAATTTAAAAAAGCTCTCTCGGGGCGCCTGGGTGGCTCAGTCGGTTATGAGTCCGACTTCAGCTCAGGTCCTGATTTCACAGTTTGTGAGTTCGAGCCCTGCTCAGGCTCTGTGCTGATGGCTCAGAGCCTAGAGCCTGCTTCGGATTCTGTGTCTCCTTCTCTCTCTGGCCCTCCCTGAACTTGTGCTCTGTCTCTCTCTTCTCTCAAAAATAAATAAATGTAAAAAAAAAAAAATTTTTTTTTTTAAAGTTCTCTCTTGACCTGTGGCTTTGGTTTTAAGAATCAGAGTGCCTGAGTTCCTACCGTGGTGCACAGGCGAGTTGTGTTCCTGACAGGAGAGCCAAACATCAGGGTCAGCCTGACTCAGCAGTGCCTGGGCCTCTCTGTGTCACTCTTGAGGACACTGTTTCTTAATATGTTTTTTCCTAGCTGACAAGAAAGATTCAAGAGCTAGTGACTTAGTAGCAACTGCAAAGAGATGGCCCATTAAAATTTAAGGTATTCTAGAAGAGTAGAGTCCAGTAGACTTACAATAGATTTACGTATGTTGGCAAGAGTGACAGAAACAGCCATTCCAGAATGACTTCAAACTAAGGAAAAGATTTCTTAGGTGAAAACCATGCATTCACTTAAATTGATACTTAGTATCATGTGACTGAGCAAATTTTCTACTTTGAATGTGCATTTGCAATTTTTAGTTATATTTAAAAAGATTTTTGGGGCGCCTGGGTGGCGCAGTCGGTTGGGCGTCCGACTTCAGCCAGGTCACGATCTCGCGGTCCGTGAGTTCGAGCCCCGCGTCAGGCTCTGGGCTGATGGCTCGGAGCCTGGAGCCTGTTTCCGATTCTGTGTCTCCCTCTCTCTCTGCCCCTCCCCCGTTCATGCTATGTCTCTCTCTGTCCCCCCCAAAAAAAAAGTTGAAAAAAAATAAAAAGATTTTTTTGTGGAAATAAATTTTTTGCTAGATGTCCTACTAAAATGTTTCCCTGTATCAATGAATTACCATCACTCGAAGGGTAGTGTTATTTTTAACAACCACAAAATGAGAGAGAGTGCTTTTAAGTGTATTCTCATTTAAAATTCACAGTGGCGCTGTGAGATTCGTGTTTTCGCTCCCATTTTATAGATGTAGTAGCTGCAAAGCATACTCAGGATCTCAGACACTCTGTGGGAGCGTCTGAGGCGGAGCCGGGATTTGGAAGCCAAGTCTTCCAATACCAAACCAACGACACACTGGTATTTGTTTCTGTGTAGCATTGGCTGTCCTGAATCAGCTCTGCCAAAGCGTGTGAGAAACTAGCACCCAAGACTCTCTTAGTATTCTAGGCTCCATTTTGAATTCTTTCTCATGTCAGCCATGTCAGAAGACCAGTGGCAGCCCAGTTGACCTGCAGACGTTTTGAGCCTAGTTCTGACTGCGTGGCTTGGCTGTTTTGCTCATTTCTTGCAGGATGAAGATATGCATTATGAAGGAAATAACGTCTATGCCATGGCCAGAACGTCCAATCTTAACGAAGAGCTTGGGCAGGTGAGGGCCCCTTCAGGGCCTGGGTATGTGACAAGAACTTTGAAGAAGGTGGATCTAGGGAGAGCGTGTGCAAAGTTAAAGTGCGAATTCAGCCATAAGCTGTAGCTGACATGATACCCATGTGGAGCTTCAAAAGTATAATTAGCTAAAACTACTGATAATGCATCACGGGTTGCAAGTCGAACGGACCTAATACAGGTTATTACTGTGCTTATGAAAGAGTAGAAGAGCTGGAGAGGCAGGTAGTGAAAGCGTCAGTTAGCTCTCAAGTTTTCAGTTAGCTTTCAGGGAGTCAGTCACAGGAACCTGGGCATCCGCCACTGGTGGCCATGCTCCTGCTTCCCTACGGCAGAGGACCCACAGGGAAGCATCTGGAGCCTGCTGCAAAATTTCATACCCATCTAACCCATGCATCTGCCCACAGCTGCCAGTAGGCCAACGATGCAGCTTGTAATTCTTGACTGCAAGTTCCTTTCAGTGGTAGAATCTAAACTGGAATCCTGGGAGATAGGGAGAAATGTACCCTCAGGTCATGAGCCCCTACAGTACAACAGAAAGGGGCAGGAATGATGCCAGGTTACCAATGGACAGTTGATTGCCTTCTAAGTGACAGTGGCAGCTTTGCAAGTATAAATTGTTTTTAAAAACTCCCACAATTATTTGTCAGTTATACCTCAGGACAGCTGGAAAAACTCAACTAACTCCCACAGTTGTATGGTACCTGGAAGGATGGGACTTCTGATTGGTACTTTTTTGTAATTATTTTTGCTATTAATGTTTTTTTTTTAATAATATTATAAGTTCCCATGTTTCAATTAATTGGAAGCAATATGTAAATTATGATAAAAAGCAGAATTTCGGAGTTAAACTTCCTGGGAGTGAACCTTGGTCTCACTATTTACCAGCAGTGTCACCATGGGCTTCTTAGGTAACTTTGCTGGCCTTGATGCCTCATCTGTAATTCGGTCCTGTCGATAGCAACTACTTCAGAAGGTTGTTTGGAGGACTGAATAAGATAATGTATTTGTAATACACTCAGCACAGTACCCAGTGTGAAGAAGGGATTTAATTAACCAGTATTTAGTTTATATGATTTCTAATTTATGGTCACATTGTATAGTATCATTTGAATAGTGAGTTCTCAGTAAATATTTATCTTAGAATATTTCTGGCTCTTGGAAATGCCTGATCTGAGAACACCATTAATAGCATTTTTACCTTGGAAAACTAAAAATGAAGGAGGATGGAATAATCAGCTTTCTAGCAACTTTTCTGCTCGTGAAAATCTGATCATTTGCTAATCCTTTAGAACATATGTTTTCTGTTGACAGTTGGGAAAAAAATCAGTTTATCCCTCTTGCCTTGTCAGTCGACTCTAGCTACTTTAGAGTAGTAATTCAATATAATAAAACTGGCTTTGGAACTCAAGCTTTGAAAATTAATTATACTGGGATGCCTAGGTGGCTCAGTCGGTTAAGCATCTGACTTCGGCTCAGGTCATGATCTCACCGTTTGTGAGTTCAAGCCCTGCGTCGGGCTCTGTGCTGACAGCTCAGAGCCTGGAGCCAGCTTCAGATTCTGTGTCTCCCTCTCTCCCTGCCCCTCCCCACCCCTCCCCCGCTCACACTCTGTCTCTCACAAGTAAATAAACATTTAAAAAGTTAAAAAAAAATTAATTACATTGTTTATGTAGGTAATACATAAAGATAAGAGCAGAAATAAATGAAAACAAGACAATAAGTTTAATATTCAGGATGTATAAAAACTAGTACAACTCAATAGCAGAGGACTTTAATAGACATTTTTCCAAAGAATGTATATACACAAACAATAAGCACCTGAAACGATGCTGAACATCCCTGATCTTTAAGGAACTGCAGATCAAAACCATAATGAAATAGCACTTGGCAGCCACCAGGACACCGACTGTAAAACTTTCACACCAGAGAACACGTGTTCATGAGGAGGTGGAGAAATGAGCCCTTGTGCACTGCTGGTGGAAATGTAAGATGGTGCTTTCACGGTGGAAAACACTATGGAGAAACCTCAGAAAACGAAACCTAGAATTACCATATGTTCCAGCAATTCCACATCTGGGGATTTTCACAAAAGAATTGAAAGTGGGGACTCAAACAGGTATTATATACACACATGTCCTAAGCAGCACTATTCACAATAGGCAGATGGTGGAAACAACTCAAACGTCCAATAAATAATGAAACAAAACGTGGTCTGCACATACAGTGGAATATTATGCAGTCCTGAAAATGAATGAAATCTGGAAACAGGCTACAGCATGGATAAATCTTGAAGGTTATGCTAAGTGAAATATGCCAGACACAAAAGGACACAAATAGAACATGACTCAGCTTCTATGAAGTACTTGGAATAGTCAGATTTATAGAGACAGAAAGTAGCATAGTGGTTGCGAGGGGCTGCAGGGAGGACAGAATGGGGAGTCATTGTATTGTTGAATTGGTAGGAGGTTTCAGTTTGGGATGAGAAACGTTCTGGAGGTGGATGGTGGTGATGGTTGCACCACTATGTCAATGTGTTCAATAATAACACTTAAAAATGGTCAAAACAGTGAGTTTTATCCAAAAGCACTTTACCATGATAATAAAAAAATGGTTTAACATTGCCTCTTTTCCTTTGTTTATTGAGTATAATTGGCATCTATGATTATATTAGTTTCAGGTGTGCAACATAATGGTTTGGTATTTGTATATATTGCAAAACGATCATCATAATAAGTCTAGTTAACGTCTGTCACTATACATAGTTACAGAGTTCTGGTGATGAGAACTTTTAAGATCTATCTTCCTGGCAGCTTCTGAACATGCAGTATGGTAGTATTAACTACAATCACTGTGTTATACACGACATCCTGAGGATTCATTTATTTTCTAACTGGAAGTTTGTACCTTTTGACCCCCTTCACCCATTTTGCTCACGGCTCATTTTGCTCACTCCTTGCCTCTGACAACCACCAATCTGTTCTCTGTAGCGAGGTTAGTTATTTTTCTTGTTCAGATTGCACAAGTAAGTGAATCCTGTGGCATTTGTCTTTCTTTGTCTGACTTATTTCACACAACATAATGCCCTCAGAGTCCTTTCATGTGCAAACAGCCAGATTTCCTTCTTTTTATGGCTCAATTTTGTGTGTGTGTGTGTGTGTGTGTGTGTGTGTATAATTATTACTGTATTACATATACACTACATTTTCTTTGGTCCATTCATTCATTGACAGGTTGTTTTATCTTGGCTATTGTAGATAATGCTGCCATGAGCATAGGGGTATATCTATCTTTTTGACTTAGTGTTTTCATTTTCTTCAAATAAATACCCAGAAGTGAAATTGCTGGATCATATGGTAGTTCTGTTTTTAATTTTTTGATGAGCTTCCATGCTGTTTTCCATAGTGGTTGCCCCAATTTACACTCCCACCTACAGTGCACAAGAGTCCCCTTTTCTCTACATCCTTGCCAACACTTAATTGTCTTTTGGCAATAACTGTTCTAACAGGTGTGAAGTGATATCTCATTATGGTTTTGATTTGCATTTCCCTGATGATTAGTGGTGCTGAACATCTTTTTATGGGTCTGTTGGCCATTTGTATGTCTTCTTTGGAAAAACATCTATTGAGATCCTCTCCTCATTTTTAAAATTGGATTATTATTTTGCTGTTGAGTTGCATGAGTTCTTTATATATTTTAGACATTAACTCCCTTCATCAAATATATTATTTGCAAATATTTTCTCCTATTCATTGTGTTACCTTTTCATTTTGCTGATGATTTCTTTTGCTGTGCAGAAGCTTTTTAATTGGATGTAGTCCCACTTATTTATTTTTGCTTTTGCTGCCTTGGTTCTTAGTGTCAAATCCAAAAAATCATCAAGACTGATGTCAAAGAACTTACTACCTATGTTTTCTTCTAGGAGTTTTATGGTTTTAGGTCTTGTGTTCAAGTATTTAGTCCATTTTGAGTTAATTTTGTACATGGTATAAGAAAGTGGTCCAGCTGCATTCTGTTGCATGTGGTTGTCAAGTTTATTGGTGAGATTGTCATTTATTTATTGAACACCATTTATTGAAGAGACTCTCCTTTCCCTATTGCACATTTTTGTCTCCTGTGTTGTAAATTAATTGACCGTATGTTCATTGTTTATTTATGAGCTCTTTTTTCCATTCCATTGACCTACATGTCTGTTTTTATGCAAATCCCATACTGTTTGGATTTCTATAGCTTTGTAATATAGTTTGAAATCAGGAAGCATGATACCTCCTTTGTTCTTTCTCGGTATTGCCTTGGTTATTTGGGGTTGTGGTTGCATACACATTTTAGGATTATTGTTCTAAATCTGTGAAAAATGCCACTGGAATCTTGATAGGGATTACATTGAATCTGTAGTTGGTTTGGGTAGTATGGACATTTTAACAATGTTAATTTCTCCAATGCATGAGTGTGGAATATCTTTCTATTTGTGTTTTCTTCAGTTTCTTTGATCACAGGTTTTTTGCCTCCTTGATTAGATTTATTCCTAGGTATTTTATTCTTTTTGATGCAATTGTAAATGGAATTGTTAATGTTTCTAACAGTCATTATTAATGTATAGAAATTCAACAGGTTTCTGTATGTTGAATTTGTAATCTGCAGCTTTACTGAATCCATTCATTCTAAGAAGATTTTGGTGTGGTCTTCTGCAAATAGTGACAGTTTTACATTTTCCTTTTTAATTTAGGTGCCTTTTATTTTACTTGCCTAATTGTTCTGGCCAGGATTTCCAATGCTATGTTGAATAAAGTGGTGAGAGTGGGCACCCTTTCTTGTTTCTGATCTCAGAGGAAAAGCTTTCAGCTTCTCACCGTTGACCATTGGTGTTAACTTCAGGCTTGTCATATTGACCTTTATTATGTTGAAGTTTGTTCCCTTTAACCCCTACTTCATTGAGAGTTTTTATCATAAATGGATGTTGAATTTTGTCAAATGCTTTTTCTGCATCTCCTGAGATGGTTGTATTATTTTTATCCTTTATTTTATTGATGTGGTATATCACATTGATTGATTTTTTAAACTATTCTTGTATCACTGGAATAAATTCCACTTGATGATGTTGTGTAATCTTTTCAGTGTACTGTTGAATTTGATTTGCTAATATTTTGTTGAGTATTTTTGCATCTATGTTCATCAGGGATATTGGCCTGTAAATTTTTTCTATAATGTCTTTATCTGGTTTTGGGGTGTGTGTGTGTGTGTGTGTGTGTGTGTGTGTGTGTGTGTGTGTGTCTATATCTTTCTATCTATATATACACTTAATGTTTTTTTAAAATTTTTATTTATTTATTTATTTATTTATTTATTTAATATATGAAATTTACTGTCAAATTGGTTTCCATACAACACCCAGTGCTCATCCCAAAAGGTGCCCTCCTCAATACCCATCACCCACCCTCCCCTCCCTTCCACCCCCCATCAACCCTCAGTTTGTTCTCAGTTTTTAACAGTCTCTTATGCTTTGGCTCTCTCCCACTCTAACCTCTTTTTTTTTTTTTTTTCCTTCCCCTCCCCCATGGGTTTCTGTTACGTTTCTCAGGATCCACATAAGAGTGAAACCATATGGTATCTGTCTTTCTCTGTATGGCTTATTTCACTTAGCATCACACTCTCCAGTTCCATCCACGTTGCTACAAAAGGCCATATTTCATTCTTTCTCATTGCCACGTAGTATTCCATTGTGTATATAAACCACAATTTCTTTATCCATTCATCAGTTTATGGACATTTAGGCTCTTTCCATAATTTGGCTGTTGTTGACAGTGCTGCTATAAACATTGCGGTACAAGTGCCCCTATGCATCAGTACTCCTGTATCCCTTGGATAAATTCCTAGCAGTGCTATTGCTGGGTCATAGGGTAGGTCTATTTTTAATTTTCTGAGGAACCTCCACACTGCTTTCCAGAGCGGCTGCACCAATTTGCATTCCCACCAACAGTGCAAGAGGGTTCCCGTTTCTCCACATCCTCTCCAGCATCTATAGTCTCCTGATTTCTTCATTTTGGCCACTCTGACTGGCGTGAGGTGATATCTGAGTGTGGTTTTGATTTGTATTCCCCTGATGAGGAGCGACATTGAACATCTTTTCATGTGCCTGTTGGCCATCCGGATGTCTTCTTTAGAGAAGTGTCTATTCATGTTTTCTGCCCATTTCTTCACTGGGTTATTTGTTTTTCGGGTGTGGAGTTTGGTGAGCTCTTTATAGATTTTGGATACTAGCCCTTTGTCCGATATGTCATTTGCAAATATCTTTTCCCATTCCGTTGGTTGCCTTTTAGTTTTGTTGGTTGTTTCCTTTGCTGTGCAGAAACTTTTTATCTTCGTAAGGTCCCAGTAATTCACTTTTGCTTTTAATTCCCTTGCCTTTGGGGATGTGTCGAGTAAGAGATTGCTACGGCTGAGGTCAGAGAGGTCTTTTCCTGCTTTCTCCTCTAAGGTTTTGATGGTTTCCTGTCTCACATTCAGGTCCTTTATCCATTTTGAGTTTATTTTTGTGAATGGTGTGAGAAAGTGGTCTAGTTTCAACTTGTGCATGTTGCTGTCCAGTTCTCCCAGCACCATTTGTTAAAGAGACTGTCTTTTTTCCATCAGATGTTCTTTCCTGCTTTGTCAAAGATGAGTTGGCCATACGTTTGTGGGTCTAGTTCTGGGGTTTCTATTCTATTCCATTGGTCTATGTGTCTGTTTTTGTGCCAATACCATGCTGTCTTGATGATGACAGCTTTGTAGTAGAGGCTAAAGCCTGGGATTGTGATGCCTCCTGCTTTGGTCTTCTTCAAAATTACTTTGGCTATTCGGGGCCTTTTGTGGTTCCATATGAATTTTAGGATTGCTTGTTCTAGTTTTGAGAAGAATGCTGGTGCAATTTTGATTGGGATTGCATTGAATGTGTAGATAGCTTTGGGTAGTATTGACATTTTGACAATATTTATTCTTCCAATCCATGAGCAGGGAATGTCTTTCCATTTCTTTAAATCTTCTTCAATTACCTTCATAAACTTTCTATAGTTTTCAGCATACAGATCTTTTACATCTTTGGTTAGATTTATTCCTAGGTATTTCATGATTCTTGGTGCAATTGTGAATGGGATCAGTTTCTTTATTTGTCTTTCTGTGGCTTCATTGTTAGTGTATAAGAATGCAACTGATTTCTGTACATTGATTTTGTATCCTGCAACTTTGCTGAATTCATGTATCAGTTCTAGCAGACTTTTGGTGGAGTCTGTCGGATTTTCCATGTATAATATCATGTCATCTGCAAAAAGTGAAAGCTTGACTTCATCTTTGCCAATTTTGATGCCTTTGATTTCCTTTTGTTGTCTGATTGCTGATGCTAGAACTTCCAGCACTATATTAAACAACAGCGGTGAGAGTGGGCATCCCTGTCGTGTTCCTGATCTCAGGGAAAAAGCTCTCAGTTTTTCCCCGTTGAGGATGATGTTAGCTGTGGGCTTTTCATAAATGGCTTTTATGATCTTTAAGTATGTTCCTTCTATCCCGACTTTCTCAAGGGTTTTTATTAAGAAAGGGTGCTGGATTTTGTCAAAGGTCTTTTCTGCATCGATTGACAGGATCATATGGTTCTTCTCTTTTTTTTTTATTAATGTGATGTATCACGTTGATTGATTTGCGAATGTTGAACCAGCCCTGCATCCCAGGAATGAATCCCACTTGATCATGATGAATAATTCTTTTTATATGCCGTTGAATTCGACTTGCTAGTATCTTATTGAGAATTTTTGCATCCATATTCATCAGGGATATTGGCCTGTAGTTCTCTTTTTTTACTGGGTCTCTGTCTGGTTTAGGAATCAAAGTAATACTGGCTTCATAGAATGAGTCTGGAAGTTTTCCTTCCCTTTCTATTTCTTGGAATAGCTTGAGAAGGATAGGTATTATCTCTGCTTTAAACGTCTGGTAGAACTCCCCTGGGAAGCCATCTGGTCCTGGACTCTTACTTTTTGGGAGATTTTTGATAACCGATTCAATTTCTTCGCTGGTTATGGGTCTGTTCAAGCTTTCTATTTCCTCCTGATTGAGTTTTGGAAGAGTGTGGGTGTTTAGGAATTTGTCCATTTCTTCCAGGTTGTCCAATTTGTTGGCATATAATTTTTCATAGTATTCCCTGATAATTGTTTGTATCTCTGAGGGATTGGTTGTAATAATTCCATTTTCATTCATGATTTTATCTATTTGGGTCATCTCCCTTTTCTTTTTGAGAAGCCTGGCTAGAGGTTTGTCAATTTTGTTTATTTTTTCAAAAAACCAACTCTTGGTTTCGTTGATCTGCTCTACCGTTTTTTTAGATTCTATGTTGTTTATTTCTGCTCTGATCTTTATTATTTCTCTTCTTCTGCTGGGTTTAGGCTGCCTTTGCTGTTCTGCTTCTATTTCCTTTAGGTGTGCTGTTAGATTTTGTATTTGGGATTTTTCTTGTTTCTTGAGATAGGCCTGGATTGCAATGTATTTTCCTCTCAGGACTGCTTTCACTGCGTCCCAAAGTGTTTGGATTGTTGTATTTTCATTTTCGTTTGTTTCCATATATTTTTAATTTCTTCTCTAATTGCCTGGTTGACCCACTCATTCGTTAGTAGGGTGTTCTTTAACCTCCATGCTTTTGGAGGTTTTCCAAGACTTTTTCCTGTGGTTGATTTCAAGCTTCATAGCATTGTGGTCTGAAAGTATGCATGGTATAATTTCAATTCTTGTGAACTTATGAAGGGCTGTTTTGTGACCCAGTATATGATCTATGTTGGAGAATGTTCCATGTGCACTCGAGAAGAAAGTATATTCTGTTGCTTTGGGATGCAGAGTTCTAAATATATCTGTCAAGTCCATCTGATCCAATGTATCATTCAGGGCCCTTGTTTCTTTATTGACCATGTGTCTAGATGATCTATCCATTTCTGTAAGTGGGGTGTTAAAGTCCCCTGCAATTACCACATTCTTATCAATAAGGTTGCTTATGTTTATGAGTAATTGTTTTATGTATTTGGGGGCTCCGGTATTCGGTGCATAGACATTTATAATTGTTAGCTCTTCTTGATGGATAGACCCTGTAATTATTATATAATGCCCTTCTTCATCTCTTCTTACAGCCTTTAATTTATTATTTATTTATTTATTTATTTTTTAATGTTTATTTATTTTCGAGAGAGAGAGAGAGACAAAGCATGAATGGGGGAGGGTCAGAGAGAGGGAGACACAGAATCTGAAACAGGCTCCAGGCTCTGAGCTGTCAGCACAGAGCCAGACGCGGGGCTCGAACTCACAGACCGCGAGATCATGACCTGAGCCAAAGCCGGCTGCCTAACCGACTGAGCCACCCAGGTGCCCCACAGCCTTTAATTTAAAGTCTAGTTTGTCTGATATAAGTATGGCTACTCCAGCTTTCTTTTGGCTTCCAGTAGCATGATAAATGGTTCTCCATCCCCTCACTCTCAATCTAAAGGTGTCCTCAGATCTAAAATGAGTCTCTTGTAGACAGCAAATAGATGGGTCTTATTTTTTTATCCATTCTGATACCCTATGTCTTTTGGTTGGCACATTTAATCCATTTACATTCAGTGTTATTATAGAAAGATACGGGTTTAGAGTCATTGTGATGTCTCTATGTTTTATGCTTGTAGTGCTGTCTCTGGTACTTTTTCTCACAGGATCCCCCTTAGGATCTCTTGTAGGGCTGGTTTAGTGGTGACAAATTCCTTCAGTTTTTGTTTGTTTGGGAAGACCTTTATCTCTCCTTCTATTCTAAATGACAGACTTGCTGGATAAAGGATTCTTGGCTGCATATTTTTTCTGTTTAGCACACTGAAGATATCGTGCCAATCCTTTCTGGCCTGCCAAGTTTCAAAAGAGAGATCAGTCACGAGTCTTATAGGTCTCCCTTTATATATGAGGGCACGTTTATCCCTTGCTGCTTTCAGAATTTTCTCTTTATCCTTGTATTTCGCCAGTTTCACTATGATATGTCGTGCAGAAGATCGATTCAAGTTACGTCTGAAGGGAGTTCTCTGTGCCTCTTGGATTTCAATGCCTTTTTCCTTCCCCAGTTCAGGGAAGTTCTCAGCTATAATTTCTTCAAGTACCCCTTCAGCACCTTTCCCTCTCTGTTCCTCCTCTGGGATACCAATTATGCGTATATTATTTCTTTTTAGTGTATAACTTAGTTCTCTAATTTTCCCCTCATACTCCTGGATTTTTTTATCTCTCTTTCTCTCAGCTTCCTCTTTTTCCATAACTTTATCTTCTACTTCACCTATTCTCTCCTCTGCCTCTTCAATCCGAGCCGTCGTCGTTTCCATTTTGTTTTGCATTTCGTTTAAAGCGCTTTTCAGCTCCTCGTGACTGTTCCTTAGTCCCTTGATCTCTGTAGCAAGAGATTCTCTGCTGTCCTCTATACTGTTTTCAAGCCCAGCGATTAATTTTATGACTATTATTCTAAATTCACTTTCTGTTATATTATTTAAATCCTTTTTGATCAGTTCATTAGCTGTTGTTATTTCCTGGAGATTCTTCTGAGGGGAAGTCTTCCGTTTGGTCATTTTGGATAGTCCCTGGAGTGGTGAGGACCTGCAGGGCACTTCCCCCGTGCTGTGGTGTATAACTGGAGTTGGTGGGCGGGGCCGCAGTCCGACCTGATGTCTGCCCCCAGCCCACGGATGGGGCCACAGTCAGACTGGTGTGTGCCTTCTCTTCCCCTCTCCTAGGGGCGGGATTCCCTGTGGGTTGGCGTGGCCCGTCTGGGCTACTTGCACACTGCCAGGCTTGTGGTGCTGGGGATCCAGGTATTAGCTGGGGTGGGTAGGCGAGGTGCACGGGGGCAGGAGGGGCAGGCTTAGCTTGCTTCTCCTTAGGTGATCCACTTCAGGAGGGGCCCTGTGGCAGCGAGGGAGTCAGATCCGCTGCCGGAGGTTTGGCCCCGCAGAAGCACAGAGTTGGGTGTTTGCGCGGAGCGAGCAAGTTCCCTGGCGGGAACCGGTTCCCTTTGGGATTTTGGCTGGGGGATGGGCGGGGGAGATGGCGCTGGCGAGCGCCTTTGTTCCCCGCCAAACTGAGCTCTGTCGTCCGGGGGCTCGGCAGCTCTCCCTCCCTTTGTCCTCCAGCCTTCCCGCTTTCCGAGCAGAGCTGTTAACTTCTGACCTCCCAGACGCTAAGTCGCGCTTGCTGTCGGAACACAGTCCGTCCGGCCCCTCCGCTTTTGCCAGCCAGACTCGGGGGCTCCGCTTGGCCGGCGGGCCGCCCCTCTGCCCCGGCTCCCTCCCGCCAGTCCGTGGAGCGCGCACCGCCTCGCCGCCCTTCCTCCCCTCTTCCGTGGGCCTCTCGTCTGCGCTTGGCTCCGGAGACTCCGTTCCGCTAATCCTCTGGCGGTTTTCTGGGTTCTTTAGGCAGGTGTAGGTGGAATCTAAGTGATCGGCAGGACGCGCGGTGAGCCCAGCGTCCTCCTACGCCGCCATCTTCCCTCTCTCCCACACTTAATGTTTTCTAGAGACCTTTGATGAGATTTCTTGTGGCAAGAAAAAGAACTTGGAGTTTTGATTTTCTTAGGTTTGATGGCTTGAAATTTACTTTGCATATTAACATAAAATTTCACCCGCAGTATAAAACAAAGAGAACCTCTGAAAGAAGCATAAATATTAAAGGCAGAATTCTTGTAGGCTGAACTTCTTTTTACTA